>NC_066870.1:33421260-33712494 GCF_022985175.1 Labeo rohita
TATAAAATTATAAATGCATTGATGTACATGGACCCCTCTGTGACATTGTATCAATTTATTAAAATACTTAAATCACAATTACAAGAGTAGCATTTTGTATGTATGCATACACTTCATTTAATAATGTTTTAAATGGGCTTTAAATGCATTTATCATGTTTTATTACTTTCTGTTGTAAGCATGAAGTACACTTAAAAATTACTCCAAAATGTAACTTAAAGCTAACAAGTTCTTTAATAATGTACTTTAAAAGTATACTTTCAATGCATTGTTACATTTCAGCACAGTTAAAAATAATACTAAAATATATTTACATAAAGTGCAAATAAATACACTTTTAAAAACAAACAAAACTACATTTCAAGTATATTTTTAGAAAATATATTTTTTAGAAAATATACTAAATTACAATTATTTTAAAGTGTGTTAAAAGTTGTATTGTGAAAATAGGTAAAAGCATGGTGGTAATACACTTATAATATATTTAAAGTTAGTACAACTTTTGGTTAGTATATTTGCAATGTACTTTTGAAACAGGAAATATATTACAAATACAATAAAGTATACTTTTTTTTCACTAGGGGAGAAACAGGTATTGAAAGCAAATGTTTTTAAAATCTTGGTTTATGATGCTAGAGCTACATGTTATCTGTTACTGTTACAGAAACAGTTGAGGGACATACAAAGAAAGATTCAGCAGAGAATCCAGGAGAAAAACAATGAGCTTCAGAAGCTGAAAGAGGCTGTGGAGACTCATAAGGTTAGCTATTAACAGAGGTGAAAAATAAATGCTGGATAGAATAGCAGTCCCACTAAAAATCACTGTGGCTAACAGACTAAACTAAATGATTTGTGTGATGTGTGTCGTAACAGCGCTCCGCACAGGCAGCAGTGAAGGACAGTGAGAGGATCTTTACTGAACTGATCCGCTCCATTGAGAGAAGTCACTCTGAGGTGATAAAGATGATCAGAGATCAGGAAAAAACTGAGGTGAATCGAGCTGAAGGACTCTTGGAACAACTAAAGCAGAAGATTGATGATCTGAAGAGGAGAGATGCTGAACTGAAGCAGTTTTTACACACAGACGATCACATACATTTCCTGCAGGTAACTAAAATTTGAATAAAAGGAACCTTAGGATGTTATTTGTATTAAAAGGAGATTTTTGCTGGTCAACAGGATTTTACCTCGTCTTGGCACCAGTTGGTGCCAAGGTTGTTTTTGAGTCTGAAAATATTTAAAAATTCCAAATGTGCCTGACCACTGGAAAACTATTGATTTTGATCTTTTTTTTTTTTTTTTTTTTTTTTTTTTTTTTTTTTTTTTTTATTTATGTATTTTAGAGTTTCCAGTCTCTATCTGATCTTCCTGCATCTAGAGAAAACATCATCAGTTCTTTTTCTTATGATGATGTGCGAAAGTCTATCTCTATGCTTGAGGATCTCTGTAAGGAAGCAATTGAAAGTATATTTGGTAAAGGTAAAGTACTGGAGATTAATTAAATTTAAAAAACATGTCAGGCGTCAGGGTCATTCCATCTCAGTTGGTCAAAAATGGTAAAGTTGGTTGATGTTCCTTATTTTTTTGGACATTTACGACTATGTAACTAGACTGCAAAATATCCACTTTATATATATATATATATATATACACACACACACACACACAGTAGTCAACATTTGAAGTGGATCAATGTTCAAAGATAAGAATGGGTATTGTTTTGGTTGTTTTGGACAACTTTGATAAAAGGTTTTGAACCTCTTCAAATGTTGACTACTATATATATATATACTACTAATAAAAAATAATTTATATATATATAATAATAAAAAAATAATAATAATAAAAAAAAATCATTATTATATATATATAACATGCTCTAGAGACTTACATCCCTGTATAACCAAAAATATTTTTAGAAATAAATTATTTTAATTAATAATTGGAGGTTTTGCAATATCAATTACATAGTGGTAGTCAAAATTAAAAATGGTCAAGCAACCTCTACTGGACCACTTGAGATGTAGTAACGCTTCATATAATACTTACTAAAAGAAACTGAGAAAACAAAACTGGAATTTGTGTAGATTTTTAACACTGTGTATGTCTGTTGGTTTCATTAGTGACATACATCGAGATTATTCCCACCGCTGAATTTAGGACCAGAGCTGAGTTCTTGCAATGTAAGTCTTGCAATTAACTTTCTTGTGACAATTAACATCCACAACAGTTTTTCATTTAAATATTTATGTTTAATATTTTCCCCCCCAGATACCCGCCAGCTCACCCTGGATCCAAACACTGCACATAAATATCTCCGTCTGTCTGAAGGCAACAAAGTGGCTACTTTTATTGGTGCTGACCAGCGATATCCTGTTCATCCGGACCGATTTCATGATTTCTTTCAGGTGTTGTGTAGAGAGAGTGTGTGTGGACGCTGTTACTGGGAGGTGGAGTGGAGTGGGACGTCCGGGGTATATATATCAGTGTCATATAAGAGCATCAGAAGGAAGGGAAGTGGTTTTGAGTGTGGATTTGGGTTAAATGATCAGTCATGGAGATTGTTTTGCTCTAAATCACGATACTCATTCTGTCACAATAGCATGAAGACTGAACTCCCTGTGGTCTCCAGCTCCTGTAGAACAGGAGTGTATGTGGATCACAGTGCAGGAATTTTGTCCTTCTACAGCATCTCTGACACGATGACCCTCATCCACAGAGTCCAGACCACATTCACTCAACCGCTCTATCCAGGGTTTAGGATATATTTGGGATCAACAGTGAAACTGTCATCTCCATAGATTTTATGAATAATAGTGTCATATTACACGTTTAAGCATCATGTGGGATGCCTGGTCCAGTCTGATACCTCACCTAACCTGGTTAACAAAGGTGATGGCATTTGTATTGTTTTAATACAAGTTTTAAACAAGCTAGTATTGTTTTCAATGGAGGTGTACTAAAAATAAGTTTTGTTTTATTTTTTACTACATACTACTTTCTGCACTTTAGCCCAGAGGTTGAACACTGTTGACAAATGCAATTTTTAATTTTTCATTGTGCCATATCAACTCTGTATTATATTTGGAGCCTGCTGCTGTGCATTATGATTTTAAGATTCTTTTCCCCCTTACAATCCTTACAGACAAATTATATCAGAACATGAACTTTGCATGTTTAATAAATATGACTCAAGACAAAACCAGTCATAATGGTCATTGAAAAGCTGAACAATTAAGCTTTCCAGTGATGCTTGGTTTGTTAAGATAGGACAATATTTGGCCGAGATACAACTATTTGGAAATCTAGAATCTGAGGGTGCAAAAAAAAAAAAAATAAATAAAAACTAAATATTGAGAAAATCAACTTTAAAATAAAGGACTTAGCAATGCATATTACTAATCAGAAATTAAGTTTTCATATATATGGTAGGAAATTTACAAAAATATTTTACTTAATATCCTAATGCTTTTTGGCATGAAAGAAAAATCGATAATTTTCACCCATGCAATGTATTGTTGGCTATTGCTACAAATGTACTTACAACTGGTTTTGTGGTCCAAGGGTCACAGATCACATAAACATCAAATGTTTTTAGATTTTTAGTTAATAAATAATATTGTAACTGTATATATGCCCTGTACATGTACTAAGAAATATTAATCTTTTTAAGCTGTCAAACAAATTTGCTATTATTCCGAGCAAAGCCAAATATTTACCACCCGTTATTTATTGTGACCAATAAATGGCATTGTTACACTCTTAAAAATAAAGGTCCTTTAAAAGGTTCTTCATTCAGTCAAAGATTCTTTAAAGAACCAGATCTTTCTTACCTTTTTATAATCTGAAGAACCTTCTTTCGCCACAAAGAACCATTTGAAAGGTTCTTTAGATGTTTAAGGTTCTTTATGGAACTATTTAGACAAAAAAGGTTCTTCTATGGCATCGTTAAGCACCTTTATTTTTAAGAGTGTACTTTACTTTTAGCTGTTGTTGTAGTCTAGAGACACTTTCACACAGGTGCAGGTGTGTTTGTGAGTATGAGAGAGTGCTCTGTAAATATAAAATACACATTTTTCTTAATAAAAAAAGCTTTGGTCATTGGTAAATTTGGTATTTAACGTAGTGTTTTATTGTTAAAATAGTCTTCTGTCACAGTAAATGATAAATACACACAATCTTGTATAAATGTTAAACATTCTATGTCGTTTCAACAATACCATCTTAATATAAATACATAAGAAAATATAAAAACCCGTATGGACACTTTTAAAGGCACATTCATAACCTGATAAAAAGGCTTGAGCTGTGTTTAGTGGAAGAGATCGAGATTAGTCGTCACACTTTTTACTCCAGTGAATATTTCTCACAGTATACTGACTTCTCGATGTGACAACTAGCCCCGATCTCTCCTAAAGCTAGTAATATGCATCTCTCATTTGTCAGGAAAGCAGCTGATCAGCATCTTTTTAAAAAGTCCTGCTTATTACACTCGGGACAGTGGCATTTGTTTGGGAGCACACAATACAGAACTTGCGGTACCGGACCTCCACGTTAGTCCCGTGCTCGTGTCACTATAAACGGAACCGTTCGTGCCTTTGCTACCCGAGATGCAGCAGCGGCGGGCGCACAGGGCTCGCCAAGAGTCCAAGGTTTTACCGGACCACGTCCACGCGCCTGACGTGATCCCCACCAAAAGGCACATGAAATACTTGAGCATAAACACTGCGTAATCCGGTTTATTCGATGAGCAGTTACACGCATGCGCGATTTCCCACGCTTCGCGATTGTGCTGTTCGTAAACGTAACAAGCCACGATCACCATTGCAACCACCGTATGCAGGGCTGTAAATACCCCGATGCGAATCATCAATCTCTCGAGCTTGTCCGTTTTCGTTCCTCCTTGTTTAATAACGTTCCGAATCCGAAACATAGACACGAAGCCCGCGAATAAAAATATCATCCCGATAAAAAGATAAATAACCAGTGGCGCGACCACGAATCCACGTAGGTTATCCAAGTTTTGGTTGCCCACGTAGCAGATTCCCGCAACCGAGTCGCCGTCCACCGAACTCAACGCGAGTGCGGCGATCGATTTGACGCTCGGAATGAGCCATGCGGCCAGGTGAAAATACTGCGAGTATCGTGCGATCGCTTCATTTCCCCACTTCATCCCAGCTGCGAGGAACCACGTAAACGTCAGGATCACCCACCAGATGGCGCTCGCCATCCCAAAAAAATAGATGAGTAGAAACACTAGCGTGCAAAGCGCGGGACCCGTAGTTTCGTAGTGGATATGGTCCACCCCATGATCCTGATTGCACGCAACTCTTTCGTGTCCCGCGATGAGTCTGATGATGTACCCGATGGACACAAACATATAGCAGGCGGACAGGAAAATAATCGGGCGCTCGGGGTATTTAAATCTCTCCATGTCAATGAGGAAAGTTGCAACCGTGGCAAAGGTGGACAAGAAGCACAAAACCGACCATACTCCGATCCAGAATGTGGCAAATGTCCTTTCCTCCTGAGAAATATATGGGTTGTGGCATGGCATTGCGCAGTTTGGGATCTGTCCAGTCTTTACCCGGTTATACAATGGATGGCGGTCACTGCTTACGGTCACCATAGGCGCACGACAGTGACACTCCGGTTCACACGAAGATGATCCAGGACTGCTTTTATTTTTCCGGTTGTATGGCTTCCCCGGACGGCTGGTTGGTTTTGGAGCCGCCGGAGAGGCTGTGGCATCAGTCCTGTTGTAATCCATACACAGAGTATTTGGATCTCCCTGCACGGGTAGAAGGTCGCATCTCATTCGGTCCGGCCACGGGAAACCGTATTGCCTCATCAGAGGCGCGCATCCCGCTTTCGCCCGTTCGCAGACGCTCCTGCACGGTGGCAAAGGCTTCTTGTAGTCCTCAAGGCAAATGGGCGTGTACAGGCTGCAAAGAAAGAAGCGCAGGTCCAGGGAACACTGGATCTCCACGAGGGGCCAGAACTGGTGCACCTCTAGCCCGGCTTCATCCTGGGTGTCGTGGTTGAATTGGTTGGGCATGTAGGTGTAGTTGTAACCGATGCCTCTACACAATGGCACAGAAATCTCCTGACAGAACGGCTCACGAGCACACACAGAGCTCCACAATAGCAGAGCGCAGAGTGCAAGTGGAAGCCAGTGGGACCCCTGCATAGGCGAGTCCATCCTCGGTCAGTTGTGCGCACCCACTCCCGGTCTTCTACACGAAGGATGCGCTAGCATGTGAGCGATGTCCTTTGGTTTCTTAATTATGATGCTTAATTATAATGAAAAAAAATGAATAAGCTGACAACAAGTGCAATTCACCACAGCGTCTAGTTTGTTTTGGCTGTCAAATAGTGGTGCGTGTGTCCATTTATACAAAGGGTGATCGTGACACGCCCCCTTATCTCGGCGCCCAATCGTGGAACTCCAGGGGCGGGGCCTCACATAATTTAATCAAGCATCCCCGGAGAGTTTTGAGTAAATGTTTGAACTACTAACGGTTTGTATGTCTTAAATTATTTTACCTCTGTTTACATCCCACCCTATGTCCAAACACTGAGTTTGTGGTTGTAAACAAGTCTCATGGCATGTTTAGGTTGCTCCTAATCTCTCCAGAATGTGTATCCTTTGGAAAATGTCACTATTGCATAGTTGAACTCACGTTTAGTCTACATTAATTCGATTTAAAAGCAAGAGCTCTACAAAAGAGACAAAACTGGTATGCTAAGTAATAAAATGCAGTTTTCGTGCCAGTGCAATAATGCCCAGATTCCTGGGAGGTTTTATTTGACATTTATACAGTGCCCCCAAAATCTGTTTGGACACTTATGCAACTTTTAAAGTGATTTATTGTCTTTGAGTTTCCAAACAAAATACCAACCCCACACTTTTCCCCTTTTTAAGTTTAATGTTTTAGAAAAAGTTTTATGCGTTTTAAAATTTTAAAACAATAACCTGACTTTTGGAATTAATAAAATGCAACATTCCGTTAAACATAAGAAGCATAAGAAGCTTTCAGTTGACGATTAAGTAGATGTAAATAAAATCACGTCATCACTCATCATTCACTGAAAATTTATAATAAATATTTTACATGTGGGAAAAAATGGGATAAAATGGGGATAGATGAGATTAAATCTAAACATAAAATAACATCTGAACACGTTGAACAGTTTACACCAAAGTAGTTTCTCGATGTGATCTGTGTGAACTTGAGTTGAACAGACTACATGCATCAAAAATATTTGTTTCAGAAAACTTGCAATGTCAGTTGCAATCTAAATTATTCATTTAATGTGTGACTAAGTGTCCAAACACTTTTGAGCCAGTAAACGCAACTCTGACACGCGTGACTCCTCCAGCGCGTTAAGTTGAATGTGCTCTTGTTGACAGAGAGCGCGGGTGGGAGTGAGGGTTGTTGGGCGCTGCGAGCTTCTTGTTCGCTCTAATTGAGTTGCTGATGTTCCGTTTAGCGCCTCAGTGGGGTGTGCACGGCGGGAGGCAATTACCGTACAAGCCGGGACAAGCTGGGTGGTGTATACGCGGATGCACTGGGTTTCCTGTGCGCAACAGACTGCGGTTACAATGCATACAAACACACGTTTATTTATGTCTGCTAATTAGTTGGTACAAGTCCAAAACAAATTGAATTATTTATAGAGAGAAGTAGGGGAGGCTGATGCTAGTTGAACACTTTTTCTCGAGTAAATATTAGTGTAGGTTAAGTTCTGAAAGTTTTCTGAAAGCGTTTTCTATAGCCACAAACCTTAAAGATTTGGCTACAAAATAATAATAATAATAATAATACAGTATACGGTTATTTAATACAGAATACAGTTAATTTAAGATATATGGATAATATTTTTATATAGAAATATTTTTACTATTTAAAATAACTCCTTTCTATTTGAATGTATTTTAAAATGTAATTTATTCCTGTGATTAATGCTGAATTTTCAGCATAATTACTCGTCTTCAGTGTCACATGATCCTTCAGATATCATTCTAATATGCTGATTTACTGTATAATTATTATTATCAATATTTAAAACAGTTGAGTAGATTTTTTGATAAATAGAAAGATCTAAAGATCAGCATTTACTTGAAATAAAACCTTTTGTAACATTATACACTATACCATTTAAAAGCTTGGAGGGAAAAGTACTTTAAATTGATCAAAAGTGGTGATAAAGACATTCATAATGTTAAAAAAGATTTTAGATCAGTGCTGTTCTTCTGAACTTTCTTTTCATCAAAGAAACCTGAAAAAATTCTACTCAGTTGTTTTCAACATAATAATAATATTAGAATGATTTCTGATCATGTGACTGGAGTAATGGTGCTAGAATTCAGCTTTGAAATCACAGGAGTAAATTACATTTTGAAATATATTCAGATAGAAAACAGTTATTTTATATAGTAAAAATATTTCAAAGTTTTTGCTGTACTTTGAATTTAAAAAATGCAGGCTTGGTGAGCAGAAGAGACTTCTTTACTTTTGACTGGTAGTGTACATTGTCGTGGGAACCTACCAGTGCACATCATATCATGGTTTTTATGCTGTATGTAAACAGTAAAACATTTTTTAAACGTAATGATTGGTAAAATATGAAGAAAACAACATGTAACATATGTTGATGATCTACCTGTCAAATGTAGCCAGGGATTTTTTGTGGTAATACTTAGTGCCAGTCTTCCCAACTGTAACTTCACTGGTTTTATTGGTGCTCTGTGCCAAGTCACATATTTCCTTTTTATAAGAAAAGTGAGCAGCTTTTTAAGTCAGACACTGTTCAGTTTTAATCTATGTATACAATGTTCATGAGTGTTTGATTCTGATTCAGATGCAGCTCCATGCAGTGAAAGACAGAGAAAGAAAGAGTGTGTATATCAAAGTCTTGCAGCCTAGCAGAGCCTAGATAGGCTCACAAATCACCAACTTTTTCTCCTCTTTCGCTTTCACCAGGTAATGATTGAGTCTGGATAAACACTGGCCTCCAGTTCCACAACACTGCAAAATGCACTGCATTCATTTTCTCTCCTTTTGCCTCCAGAATGTGTCTGTGTGACAAATCTCTTTATCAGAAACACAAATCAGCTCAAGTTTCCACCTGGCTTACAGACACACACACACAGGAAGCATTTAGGAAAACCTGCAAGTTTGTACTTAATGCAGAAATCTTAATGACACTTAAGTTTAATGACATTTTAAGAAGATGTATTCATTCATTCATTCATGTGATGTGTATGACAAGTCATTAGCAATCTCATTGACTTATTGTCTGTCACACTGTGAATGTGTTTGTCTGGGTGGGAAGTATGTGCCTTGCAAACACACAGCCTTTGATTAGCTCAACAAAGTGTGACAATCTTTACATGTGTGCATTTGCATAGCAGAAGCTTCAAACATGAACCATTTTGGGTTTCTAATAACCTTTTACAACAGTTCTTAAAAGAACCGTTATTAAGAACATTTTAGTATTCTAAAGAAGTATTTCCACTGTAAAGAACCTTTTGTGCAACTGAAAGATTCCAGGGATATTAATGGTTCTTCAAGGAAATGTCATTGTTAGGAGTGTAGTAAGATAGTCAAAGAAATGTGTCACAAAACACATTTCTACACAAAATAAAATATTGTTTAGAGACATTATGTGCAACACTGAATATGCAATATTTACTTAAAATGATTTAAAAAAACAACAAAGTTGACCCCAGGAACTCTAGAAAAACAGGGCAAAATGACACCTACACAGCACATCTATTTTAGACCACAAAATGACCATAAATTTCACATGCACACAAACTTTGGCTCAATTCCACATTAAGCAGCAGTGATCTGCTGTTATGTTTGCTCCTGTCAGAGTCTTCCTACATCATCTCTGTCCTTTTCCCCTTTCTACCTTTCTCAGATGCATTCACCAGATTCCTCACCATGGCAACAAGCCCACCCAGACGGCACCTGGCAGTCTAGTCTGAGACACACATGCACGCTGTTATGGGTTTTCCAAACAGAAAATGCAATACGCTGACATCTCTATCTAAAATGAGAGAGAGAGGTCACTTGTAGACTATGTGCTTAACTTAATGGACCACTTTTGCAGGTTTTACCATTTTAGAACAGCATGAGGGTGAGTCAATAATGGAAATGTTAAAAAGATCAATAAAGTCCCACTTCGCACACAGTGTTTGTGCTGTTTTGTGTGTGCATGTGTCTCATTTTGGACCCTTATTTTGCACCTGCAGAACAGGGGCTGTGCATCCAGACTGCTGAACCCGGTGAACCAGGGGCCCATTTGATCCTCGGTCCACGAAAGCATGACACAGGCCACTCGTGTCATGAATGTCTGAGGAGTGAAATCTGATCAGGCTAGAAGCTATGCAGTTGTAGCCTTTATTGCCAGGAGAAAGAAAATGAGAGGCTGTGTTTGGAATGAAACACTTACTGAATACTTCTATTTAAAAAAGGTGTGGGTTGTATGTTAAGTACACAGTATACTATGATACAGATATGTCACATTGTTTTTGAATTTTAAATCCAATTTTCTAATGTCTTAATAGGATAGTTCACCCAAAAGTGAAACTA
The DNA here is from genome assembly GCF_022985175.1 of Labeo rohita. NCBI lineage: Eukaryota > Metazoa > Chordata > Actinopteri > Cypriniformes > Cyprinidae > Labeo > Labeo rohita. Next base: position 33,431,865 of record NC_066870.1, read on the forward strand.
TTTGCATTATTTACTAACAATTAAGTGGTTTCATACCTGTATGACTTCCTTTCTTTTGCTTAACACATGCACAAAGAGTATGAAGAACATTGGAGTCAAAAAACATTGGAGCCTATTGACTTGCATTGTGTACAAAGTGCACTGAGACATTTATATGGCTTGTTTTGTGTTCAACAGAAGAAAGAATTTTCCATTTTTGGTAAACTACCCTTTTAATATAACGCAATTTTTTTTAATATAACCCAACGTTTATCACAATATCAACTGTGATTTTACTGTTTTGGCTTCTTTGCACATCACTAACAGTTGATATTCTGGTTCATTTATCACATTGGAAATTGATGAGCCAGTTGAGCTCATTGCATCATCAGATACAGTATACCGCACAGTGTGTTCTGGATGTATACTACACATTTTAGCCAATGTAGTTGGTCGTCCAGACATTTTTATGCAGGAAACACGTAAGATGTACCCAGTATTACAGAAAAAAATACACTGGTAAAGAAAGATTATTGGAGGATTATTTGAGTCTTTCGTGTTTTTCATCATTTTTTTCAGTGTATACAATAGCACACTTTTCCAAACATACAATTCCAATCAAAATTATTCAGCCCCCCCAGAGAATGCAGTACTTTACAAATACAGGCTTTTTTTGAAGATCTCTTTATATCAATTTATTAAAATTGCATTTATAACATATTACTGGCATATTAAAAGTGATAATGTTAATATATAATGTACATTTTTTGAGTTCCGGGTTTTTAAATAACACAGCCATGTCATAATTATTAAACCCCTATTCTATTAGCTGTTGAAAAAAAGGAAAAATGTATGAGCAGAAGAACACCGTCTCCATAGTCAAACATTGAGGTGGACCAGTCCTGTTATGGGGGTGTTTTATGTTGCAGGAAGTGGAAATCATGACTGTATAAAGGACATCATGGATTCTTTGAAGTGTCAGGCAATTTTAGCAAGAATTGTGATGCCTTTGGTGCAAAGACTGAAGCTAATGATCAATGGACTTTCCTGCAGGACATTTATCCCAATGTTTTTATTATGTTTGATCAGTCGTAGAATGTTCTTGAGTGTTCTTGTTCAGTCTCCAGATTTAATTCTCATTGAAAATATTTGTTTGAATTTAAATGAAGCAGTGGCAAAGTGAAAACCAAAGATTATCATTGATCTGAAAGCTTTTTCAGGTGAGAAATGGTCCGAGATTGCAGTAGAGAGGTCACAGAAGCTTCTAAGCACTTTCAAGCAGAGTTTATTGGTGGTTTTAAAGAATAAAAGATCCTGCATTAAATTTGACTTTTGAGGGTTGAATAATTTTGAACATGAACATTTAGAGCCAATTTGATATTTTTATTCATCTTATTCATCAACTTACGTTCTCAGAACTCAAATGTGTATTAATAAACTTTCTCTAGTGTACTGAAAATTTTGTTTTCTGCAGCAAAATGTCATGCAGATCAGTGGGCGTTGAATAATTTTGATTGCAACTGTATTTAAAGACTAATGTAAATTTTCTCTTACAAAATCATATAAAGGTAAGTAAATTTGTGATGAATTTCCAGGAATTCATCACACAAAGGACTGCAATGTTAAAAATTGCATGCTAGGTTTATAGTGGGAAAAAGGTAAATGTTCTTATCTTGAAATGTGTTAAAAGCATGTGCTAAATTAATAAATGTTAAAAAAAAGTAAACATGTTATAAACATTGCATTCACAGGCAATCTTTGAATGAGACATTGTGTGTCTTTGTCATTAAGTCTCTTGTGTGCAGTCCTCCACTTTATAATAGAAGTGCTGTCTGAAAGTATTGCTCTTGTTCTCCTTTTGTGTATCTAGTGTTCTTCACTTCCTCTCAACGGCTTTTCTTTTTCTTTTTGTCTGTTTGGCCCTCCCCCAACTCTCTCTCTCCATCATTCTTATGTCTGTTTAGGTTGTCTTCTCCTTCATTCATCTGTGGCTTAAGACCTCTGTCTCTCAGACTCCTCGAGGCACTCACGTCTCTCCTCCCCCTCTATTCTCTCTTTCCCTCTTCCTCATCCTGCGTTTCCCCCTCTTCATTCTCTCCTTCCCCTCTCCTCTTGTCCTGGTCTCAAAGGACATAATTAGGCAGCATATTCAAACAGACACATTTATGTCTCCACAATAGCCTTCTCTCCATCTCTCGCTGCCTTTCTAAAGCCTGTTAAATGGCAATGAATGATAATCGGTGAATGTGTCTGCTTAATTAGAGGAATAAACATCTTCCTTTATTATTAACTCTTACATATTGGAGCCCGTACACTGCAAGACAGTAAGAAATTGTGTGAAAGAATCTCTATCTATCTATCTATCTATCTATCTATCTATCTATCTATCTATCTCTATCTTTCTATCTATCTAAGTCTCATCCCTTATTGTTTGATCAATACATTTTTTTAAACAGATTTGTCAGTGTTAAATATTTGGGTACATTCTTTATGGAAATGTAACGTGTATTGCATTGTAGGATACAATATCCAGTGCAATTTGCATTTTAGCAAATGTAGAACATCAACCTACTCAGCCTTGACCTGTGAATGGCTATTGATTGTTCTTGATGTGGACTCATGAGAATTCATTCGGATTGAGTGATTGATCTTTTGGCTTCTTTTGATTGATGTCTGTATATAAATTGGACATACAGTTGAGATAGTTCCCTAACTGCTTTGGATAAAAGCATCTGTCAATTGCAAATGTTGGCAAACCAACATTTAAAGTAAATTCTCTGTCTTGGGCTTTATTGATTGAAAACTAACAGTCGTTTGAAGGTTTAACAAGCATTGGCTTATTTTTGGCCCCTAGTAATAACTTCTCACTGGCATTCTGCCCAGACACACACACACTGAGACTGTGTCTGTTTTACTTTAGTGCTATAGGTTTAGCATATATCTTTGAAAAACATATGCTTGTTTTAAATATACGTCTATTTTCTGTATTTAGGCTGATGTGTGTGTCTAATTCGTCACATAATGGTGCTAATATATGTAATCATCTCAGTCAGTTTGTTAATCTGAGGACATGCTTTTAACCACTGGCAACACATACTCATTATTTGGTGAAGGCGTATAATGAGAAAAACAGGACATTGGGAATTACCATGAAGAGTGGAACATTTTGTCCACAGCAGGTTTGCGTGTGTGTCCTCAGTTTAAGTTGTACAGGGTAATTTATATCGTTTTTAGAAAAACTAAACATCAAAAGGTCAGTCAAAATACTCATTCACCCTCCTACACACATACACACTTCATTTACTCATGCACACCTGTGCCAAAAAAACCCTTTTTAAGTAATATAATTGTTAACAGCAATATTTTCCAAAACTATGAAAATTATCTTTAAAAAAGCAAAAATAAATAAATACATAAATAGGCTATATATATATATATATATATATATATTTTTTTTTTTTTTTTTTTTATTCATTCACAAAAACAATGTAATGTTACCAACCAGCCAAACCAAACGTGTCGCTACACGTTTATTTACTGGGGACAAACGCTAGCAGAAATCTGCTGGGAAGTAAAAAAAAAAAAAAAAAAATCCTAATATTTGAGCTTACGTCATGTCGTATATACTGTATTTTCTGCCGATTGTTTGTGATCAGATGTCCAATTCGGGAACGAGTCAATTCGACTCTTTCGAGTCGATTCTTCTCATAAACTCGGAATCCAGGGTTAACGGTTAATGAATCGATTCGTGATTCAGTCTGAATCACTTGGACAGCTCACACGTTAAATCATTCGCTGAGGTTTCTCAACTTGTTAAACAGAAACTGGACACTTTAGAAAACAAGACGAGAGTGTTAGACGAAGTGGATATTTACGTAACGTTACAGGACAAGTGAAACAAACCCTTCTGTCGTTTGTTAGGGATGAAGAAAGTCTTATTAGGATGAAAACCAGCCCGTGCGGCGTCTGAACGACTGTTTACTGAAGGTAAAGACACTTAACGATCAAAAGACTGACAAAACACCACTATAAACAAACAAACCACTTAAAGTACCAAAACAAGCATTGCATTAGCATTATGTTGTTGCTGTTGGTTACATACATACACGTAATCATTGATACGGTAATCATTCTTGTTACCATGGTATATATGATAGTACCATAGTATTATTTGATACATGACTGTTTACAGTGGTACTTTATTTTGAGTAATCTGAGGTAACGTAACGTAAATAAGATTTTGGAGGTCTAAATGTGTAAAATAATGTAGTGGGATAGGCCTAGTGTATACAGTTCTGCTAATGTGTATAATGTAAACAGTCCAATCCAAAATTGTTGAGTCAACGATTAGGTGAAAGTTAGATGGTAAAATGTTTAAATTGCAGTTTAGAGGATAAGAAACTGAACTAGTGAAATTACACTAGTGGTGATAAGTTACAAGTCCTTGGATATTAAAACTGAAATCTTGATGCTAATCAAAAAAGCTCCAGGGGCTCAGTGTCAGCTACCCAAATAAGAAGTGAAATAGCATTTAAAGACGTTAAAATAATGAAATTAGCCTATCATGTCATTGGTGGGGTATTGAGATTTGTTTAAGCATTTGATTGAATGAAGCTTTCAGGAAGTGTACTGTGGCGTATTGGTCAGGTGAGTTGTGTATTCAGGACTCATTACCCCTCTGTGTGGTCTGTGTTTGTATGTGTGTTCGAGGGGCGAGAGGGTTGATTCAAACTGCCCAGCACTAATCTATGTCGTCAGGACTCTAAACACAGATAATGAGATTCGCCTCCCCCTTAATGAGGCTGATAATCACTGTTTGACAACCACCTCACACTAATTGTCAGCAGATGTTTGTGTATTTGTAAAGCTGTATTGTGGTGGTAATTAGGACTAATGTTAACTAAAGAGACAGACAAGCTTTATCTAGCACTTGTCTAACACAAACACACATAACTACAGCACAATGAAGAGGACTGCATTTGCAGGAATTTTTGAGTAGGGTTTTTTTAGACTAATGCTATCCACTTAGATTTACAGTACATTTTACATTTATGCATTTGCCAAAGCAACTTGTGTAGGTATGTATTTTATCATTTCATGCACTACAGGGATACACCAATATTAAAAGTCTGGCCAATACTGATAAAACTATCAATTTACTGTAATGGTTGATTGGCCAATAATCAAATCTATACTATTTTGTCTAAATAAACTGAAGCAATTTAAATGAGCACGCAGAATTATATACCAGTTACCACAGCAATCTTTCTCACCTGCAGTGTGTCAGGAAGACATAAGACTTTTGTACAGTACGTTGTATGTGTGTATATAATGGGCATCAATCATTTTCTTGGTAAAGATATGACTGCTGTTCTTTTGAACTTTATTAAAGAATTTTTAATTAATTTTTTTGAAAAAATTAAGCAGCAAAAATGTATTTCAGTTGATGATGATGATAATACTGTAATAAGAAATGTTTCTTGAGCAGCAAATCATATTAGTATGATTTCTGATAGCTCATGTGACACTGAAGACTGATGATAATGAGTAATGATGATAAAAAAATGACTTAGCCAACACAGGAATTAATTACAGTTGAAAATATATTCAAATGCATCAGAGACTTATTTCTAATACATTTCAAAATCTTACTTTCCACAAATTACTTTCCACATTTTTGAACAGTAGTGTGTGTGTGTACTGAACCCATGACCTGGGCATTGCTATAGTGCCATATTCTAGTTAGACTAGAAACTGGATGTGTTTGCATGTGTGCTAACAGCTTGTTTTTTTTTTTTAATTTGGTATGTTTTCACAACATGCTGTAAAATCTGAATAGCTCCCCTGTCATTTCTCACTCGCCTCTGAATCTGTTCTTCCCAAACATGTGTTAGCTGGAGTTCACAGAGGCATATAAACACACACGCTGAAAGCCTTAAGTTTGCTTTGCTACGTATTTCATGCATGTTCTTTGTATGTCTGGTCGGTTCTTTTCTTTGGCTCCTCGATGTTGCCTGTCTCTCTCTCTTTCTCAATGTAATGTCATCTTTATGTATGTCACAGCCTGTACTTCACTCTTTCACTCTTCAAGGTCATTTCACATTTTTTTATGTATGGGTCATTCTACAGAATTGGTGTAAACTGCTGTCCCACAACCAAAAAACAGATTTAAAATCATACAAGTACTAAGATCCTTCTATTATCTACTGAAACCCACAACAATATTTAAAATATCACTAAGCTTAATTAATATAAAATCCTCATTTATTGGATACTTTCAATTTGGAGGTGGCTGTCCCAAACCCTAAACCCTAAATTTCAACTTATGAAAATGGTATTGAAATAATCTTTGTATTTTTTCCATTGTTGTTTTTAAACGTATCCTTTTGATTTATTTTATATTTTCTTTGTAAATTATGAAACCTTATGTAAAAAAATGTCCCACATTTTTCATGTCGCTACCGAAACAGTGTATGTTTAAGTCTATTGGCTGAGACTGATTTTAACTACACCCCTACATTTATGATCAGGAAATTTTTCTGTGTCCCCCTCTCTCATAGCTACAAGGTGTGAGTACATAGGCCCCATCAATTTGAGGTGAATGTGTTCAAAAGTCTTAAAAATCTGTGTGTAACTTTAAGGAATGTCATACAGAACACCGTTTTTTGCAATTAAGCACACTTTTATGGGGGGGGGGAGTTATTCCATAACATTTAGTTTTGCGTTTCACTGTTCAGAACTGTGCTAGCTAACCATGTGCTGATTAGTTATTTTTGAGCTGGGTTCAAAAGTACCTAAAATTGTCACTACCAAAACAATCACTACCGAAACATTGGGTGGTGTTTTGGTAGGGACATCTTTATTTTTTTTGGGTGTTATCCTATGAAATTGTTTCTACCGAAACAGTCACGACCGAAACTTGTCATCATTGTTTCAATAGTGACAAAAAGGAACACATAATCCTTTATTTGGGGCAAATGAACAAAATTTTAGTAAAGTTATGCAATTTTTTTGTATTTTAGTATATTTTAGTAGTGTTTTAGTATGTGGGTAAAAATTCTGTAATGTGGTGTGGTTGCTACTAAAGCATGGGATGTTTTGTCAAAAAAATACTGAAATATTGTTAAAAATGTAATTGTTATTGATTAACCTCTGAAAATTTTTCAGAAAATAGCAAAAATAAATATTTACAATGAAGATGTGAGCAAATTCCTAATAGGCCAATATAACCCTTTTAATTAAATAATTATTACTGTGTTCCGGTAATGACAAATTTAGAAAGAGGACAAGTATTCCTAAACATTTTGAAAATACAATATGAGAATTAACTGCACGATTACTAGAAATGTGTACCTTGGATATTATACAATTTGCATACATACACATTTTTTGGAAAAATAAATATTTTTAAGGTGTTTCCATCCCTGACTTTGAACCAATCCTGTAGCATGGCCCATATATAGCATAGCATGTTTAAATATATTAAAATGTTATTTCTTATTTCCTGTAGGTATTATTTTTACTGGTTGAAGACTTTTGTAAACACTGCAAACATTTATAACGTTGTTTCAAAATGTATAGTAAATGTTTCCAGTCTACAGAAAGAAACTGCATCAGTCTGTAAGTTGCTGATAGGAAACATAAATGCAAAATCTAAATTCTCCACCAAACCTGTAAGATGACATTCTTGACATTCAAATCTCCACAACATATCTGTGCTGTGATAGTCTTTTTAAAAATTGCCACCCGAGGAGCTGTTCTCCAGCTGACTGCATATCATCCTCCTCCTGCTGGAATCAAAATGCTCTGAGATTCCCAATGCAATTTACCATCCAAGAATTGAAGCCTGTTGGCAGAAAATGTCAGACACCATGATAAATACAGCCACATATAAAGTATTTAACCTTATTATCCAAAAAAAGTATAAATGTCTTCAAATAGATTTCTTTCTTTCTTCTGTTCTTCTGTTAGGTGATATTGAATAGCTGATGAATTTCAGCAGTGGATCAGATGGAGATTGGATAAATGCATTCAGGCAGGCACATAAAAACACTAGAAAGAGAGAGGATGAGACAAACATGACTGCACAAGGCATCTCTCTGTTCTCTGTGCATTTTCTGTTTGGACTAGAAATACGTTTTGACTCACCTCAGGAAACAGCCAACAGGAAGACAGACAACATGTGACCTGACCAAACCAAAATAAATAATTCCCAAACAAATATACACATCAAAATAGACCATTTAGTCTCTCTCTCTCCATTGGTTTTTTCAATTCAATGAGTTTTATATCCGTTTGTTTTCTTTTATTTTGAATTCCATCTCTGAGATATCCTGTGGAATTGTTCTTCTCCTCTCAAAACGTGTTGAGCTGCTGCCGTCCTGTCACGTACGTTTCTGAAAATCTCTGTTCATACTGTTTCATATTTCATGATGTCCTTACTGTTGTAATGATTAATAACCATTTGACAGAATTTGACCTACGTGTTAGCTTTATCATATGCTTACATCCATAAGCCAGATGAGAATGAGCTTCATGAGACATTTCCTGCCTGGCTTCCCTGTTGGCATGGTAATGAGTGAGTTTATATTGGATGTTTCCTGTGTTTTGGTGGTCGTGTTTATTAAGCTGAAGTGATTGAGTGGCTGGCTGCACGTGGTGCAGCACTTCAGCAGGAGATTAAAACTAATTAAGCACCATCAGAGACTTAGTATGTACTAGGAACACAGGAGTTTAATGGGAAAATCTCTGTCAAAACCCCATCACAAAGTCAAATCTTGAATGGGGTGGTGGCTTAAAAATGGTCTGGACTGGGACCATCCTGTCAAGATTGTGACCTTGAGTATGATTTTTGTTTCTATCTGAGCATCTTTAGCAGGTCTAGAATCAGACGGCTGATGAGAACACAGTCGTACTTCCTTACCTTATATAGTGCACTTGAGCAAGACACTTTACTCCAGGTTGCTTCAGGAAAATTTGTCTCTGCAATTAAGTAGTTTTGCATTAATGTTATAATGGCACGTAACCAACCTTTCAATATTAAAGTCATCTAATATAATAGTTTAAAGGGTCCTCTAAAACGTGATCTGTTGGGTCATGAGTTCTTGCGATGCATTTTGAAGCAAAGTTGGGGTTGATTCTGACTTAAAAGTACACTGTAAAAAAACTCTTTGTTGAGTCAACTTAAAATAATTTATTACCCAGCTGCCTTAATTTTTTAGTTCAGTCAACTCAAAAAAAGTTTAGTCAACTTGGAAATGTTCAGTTGTTCTAAGTGACAACTTGGATAATTTAGTTGATTCAACTTAAAATTTTAAGGCAGCTGTGTAACTTACCCAGCTTTTAAGTTTAACAAACCAAATATTTTAAGCCAACTCAAATATCTTTGTTATAGTTATTATTTAGTACAACTTAACATTTCAAGTTGACTAAACTTATTTGAGTTCACTGAACTTAAAATTTTAAGGCAGCAGGTTAACAAAATATTTTAAGTTGACTCTTTTTTTTTTTGGTTTTTACCGTGTACATCTTTTCTTGCAAATAATGTTTTATTATTATTTTATTTTATTCAAAAGTTGTCTGTATCTTATTTCAAATTACTGCAGATAGTCATACTCAGCTAGGAAAGCATATTTCCATCAGTGACGAGTAATTCCATTATTCTACACTGTAAAAAAAAGTTGTTTCAACTTAAAATAATTTGTTACCCTGCTGACTTAACATTTTCAGTTAAGTCAACTAAAATATTGCAGTTGTCACTTAAATTAACATTAAATAACAGTGCATGCTTATAGCTGTTAAGACTAGTATCAAACTAATGTTTAAGGACAAATGTCGCTTTTTTGCATCTTTATATGACCATTTAAACTAAACTTGTTTATTTCAACTCCTTGATTCTTTGCATATCTTTTAGTAAAAACAAACAGAGATGAAAATATGTAAGGATTATTTAAAAGGGTTTAAATTTCAGGTTTAAAACAGATTGTGAGGATGCATCATGCATGATAATGTGATCATAAATACCAAAATTTGACCATTGCATGTCATTGAACAAATGACCACAATATATATTGCGACTGTTGACATATTGTACTAGTGTATATATAATACTAGATGAACAGACAAACCTTTACTTAAGAAGTAAATTTTTCATACAGAGATAAGTAGATCTGCTTTATCTAATTGTTCTCTGTATGTATGGAATGAGCTTAAAGGTATAATAGGCTTTGTTTAAAAATATTTTAAAGTTAGTTTTTTTTTGGAACTGTGTAAATGTTTAAATAGCTGATTTGTGTTTTTTTGTGTACTTCTTTGAAATTTTTGTCTTCTGCTGTCCAGCTTGACCAGGATTCCCTGGTAGAAGAGATGCTTTATGGGACCTTCCTAGTTAAATAAAATTAAAAAAAAAAATTACCCCTCGCTTACAGTACTTCAGATGCTCAGTTTCATTAGTAATGACCAGTTTCTCTTGTGCTCTTCAAAGACCCAAAATGCAGTTTGCCCATTATGTAAACAGGTGCTGGTTTGCATTTCTAGCTGTCCGATAATGGTTTGTCGCCATCTGCCAGTGTGCTTGAGGAAATACATTGTATTGTGAGGAAAAAAGATTGATTAAATTCCTGATGGTGAGGACAATATTATGGCTAGTTTAAGAAAAATCTTATTTATATGATATAGTATTTTATATAGTATCCACATGTTGTTTAAAAAAACAATATTATTAGTATGGGTCAAAATGATCAAAAAAACATTAGGATATTAAGTAAAGATCATGTTCCATTAAAATATTATGTAAATTTCCTAGCGTAAATATATAAAAACTTAATTTTTTATTAGTAATATGCATTTTTCAAATAGTTGTATCTCGACCAATATTGTCCTATCCTAACAGACCATACACCAAAAAAAAAAAAGAAAAAGAAAATTATTCTTTATAAAAATTATAGTCTAAAATTATATTATATTCATTCATCTTTTAGATTATGTATAAATCTCAGTTTTAAAAAAAATGACCCTTATGACTGCTTTTGTGGTCCTGGGTCGTAACTGTTCTACTGAGCATGATCAGTTCATTTTATCATTTAGATTAAAAAAAAAAAAAAAAAAAGATTATTTACTGAAATTAGTTGAGGGAATAATACTTCCCTGTATTTTTTCTTACTGAAACAGTGAGAAAGTTAACCCTTTTTATTTGAACTTTTTCTTATGGATCAAAGATACTCTGTATACATTTAAATTTTATTGCACAGTATATTATTCTCAGATTAGAATATTTACATTAGTTTCAGAACATCTTATGTATGTAATGTATATAGTGTGTCTATTTTTGCATGCGTTAATTTGTTCATAACATCATTGAATTACATTAGTTTGAAGTCAACAAGTGATTTTAAATAGTTATTTGACAGGGTTTCATCCATATATATATTTTTTGTCAGTTCACTGAATTATTACATAGCATTAGCTAGCTAGTTATCTAGCTAACAAACTGTTAGTGAGCAGTGGAACATGTTAAATGCTAAGACTGCTCCTGAAAGGGAAAGTTCTCCCAGAAATTAAAAATCTCTCATCATTTACTCACCCTCATGCCACCCCTGATGTATATGACTTTCTTTCTTGACATAAACACAAAGAAAGATGTTTGAAGTTTTGTGTAATACACATGATGAAAGTGAATGGGTGCCATTAGTTCACAATATACAGACTCATAGACATGGATTATTTTCCTAAAAATTTTGTTTGTGTTTATCTGAAAAAGAAAGTCATATACATCAGGTATAACATGAAGTTGAGTAAATGATGAGAGAATTTTCATTTTGGGGGGATTCTGTACCTCACTGGGCCCCAGGGCTATGACTTACTGCAATTTGTAACCCAAATTTAAACGTGACGTTTTAATCTGTAATGGTAATATGGAATTTATGGAAAAGCTCCCAATAGCGCTAATATGTGGGGGGCGTGGTGAGGCTTTGCCGATTGGCGCTACCATGGCCTGTCAATCTACTCCACAGTCATTCATGGGCCCCCTGCTTGCTCTGGCCCCAGGGCTTCAGCCACGCCTAGCCCAACGGTTAACACGGCCCTGTATAAGATTGTCAGTCCTGAAACTTTACAGTGTGTTTGTGGCCATAAGCATATGTTGATTTTGAATGCTGAAAAAACACTTCTAAATTGTCCTACATTGCTGCAGAAGTACCAACCTAGTGTTTACGTGAACATGCAAGGAGGGTCAAACATCCTTTACAAAAAAAGGTAAAACAGCAATGTAAGCAAGGTAAAACAGCTATTTTTAAGTTGGAGGAGAAAGTGAGATTGGAGTTTTTCAGCATACCCTAACTGTATTGAACAAGAATGCACAGAGTTCATGCAGAGCTAGACAAGATGAGCATTTGAGGTTAAAATGCATCAGAGATACTCTGTATACATTTCAATTGTATTGCATAGTATATTATTCTCATAATAATCATATTAGAATATTTACATTCATTTCAGAATATCTTATATGTGATGTATATAGTTTGTTCCCTTTTTTGCTTGCATTAATTTGTGACCCTGGACCTCAAAACCAGTCACACATAAGTAGCATGGGTATACTTGTAGCAGTAGCCAATAATACATTGTATGAGTCAAAATCATTAGGATATTAAGTAAAGGTCGTGTTCCATGAAAATATTTTGTAAATTTCAGTAAATGTATCAGAACTTAATTTTTGATTAGTGATATGCATTGCTAAGAACTTTATTTGGACAACTTTAAAGGCGATTTTCTCAATATTTACAATCTCAGCCAAATATTGTCCTATTATAACAAAGCATACATTGATGGAAAGCTTATTTATTGAGCTGAGATGTATAAATCTCAATTTCAAAAGATTTACCCTTATGACTGTGGTCCAGGGTCACATTTTTTCACATAACGACATTGAATTACATTATTTTGAAGTCAACAAAAAATGATTTTAAATGGTTATCTGACAGGGTTTCATTTATTCATCTATGTATTTTTGTCAATTCACTGAATTATAACATAGTATTATTAGCTAGCTAGTTATCTAGCTAACAAACCGTTAGTGTGCAATGGAACACATTAGCATGTTAAATGCTAAGCCTGCTCCTGAAAGGGAAAGTTCACCCAGAAATGAAAATTCTCTCATCATTTACTCACTACAGTGTTCTACAGTCTATCCACAGTATTAAGTTCAATTACATAAGAAGTAACTGTAATTAAATTACAGAAAAAATAAGAGTAATCCCTTACTTTACTTTTTCAAGGAAAAGTAATTAAATTACAGTAACTAATTACTTAATTAGTAACTAGTTATACCCAACACTCAACAGCTTATATTAGCATTTTTAATAAACACAAATGACTTTGCATAGCCAAAAATGTTTTATCTGGGGCAGTCTTAGTGCTACAATTCACAGAGTTGAGAACATTTCTTTTAAAACAACATTGTTACTAATAACAAAAGTCATTATGATACTTTTAAAAGGCATATGTAGCATATTAATTATAATACAGTTGCTTATAAGTTTTAAACGGTAGTAAATTGTCAGGGAATTGTGAAAATTTTACATACTGACAAGCGATACAGTATAAGATCTACCATAAGGAAAAAATAATTTCAAAATGTTTCAAAATAATTTCTTGAAAACTTAAAGGAAAATCATGAAACCATACATTGTGTTTTTATAGAATTTCATAATATTTTACAGTATTTGGATGTTTGCATGATTTTGAAAGACTAAACACAAAGACACATGTAAAGACTTTTACATATACATTATGTTTTTATCTAAAGTAACTAAAGTAAAAAAAGTAAAATAAAAAAAAAACTTTGCATCATTAAAGAGACAAAAAACAGCTTAAAATTACTCTTAAATTCAACATTCTTGATGTTCTCTATTCTTGATGAGGTTTGATCCACATGTAAATTAAGCATTAATGTTCATTAAGCAACACCATGTTAAGCAAATAAATTTATTTCCTAATTCTCTTATAATAATCAGCTTTCATTGTTTTAATCCTTTTGATTGCTCTGTGGCTATAAGGCACTAAAAGCGTTCTTTATCTTCACAACTTTCATGGCAAGAGTCTTCATTCGCTTCTCTCTCTCCACCATGATTTTGCGCTCTTTTTCAAGCAAACTTTCTCCTTTAGCAATCTTTTCCAGGATGAGAGTTTCTTGTTTCATCTTCTCAAGTCCAGCAATGCGGTCCTCAAAGCCAGGACTTTTTTCCTCTTTCTCGGTTTTGATCAGGATTTCGAGGTATTCCGCTGTGGAGAGAGATTTTGGCTTCAGTGCAATTTCATCTAGTCTTCTTAAGCAATCAGAGGACAATTTGATCAGCTTCATTAGTTTGTCCTCAATTACATTGAATTCATTTTCAAGTGCATCAAGCATTTGCTTTGTGTCCATGAACTTTCCTTTAGCAGCCATGAAGTTGTCTTTTAGCTCTTTAATGGTTTTTGTCTCTTTTTTTGTTTCATACGTCCACATGAAATTTTCCCTTGAATGAGCAGAGTAATGGCAGTTTTCAGGGCAGATAATGCAGTGGTCATTCTCCATCACAGCACAAGTTTGCACAGCATCTTCTGCAGGGAGGAAGCAGTTGGAGTGGCATGTGAAGAAGCAAGTGTTGCAATTCATGGTAAAACAGTTTACAGGGGTTCTGTTTGCTTTCATCACCTCTACCTCTTGTTCGAAATTCTCATTTTGTGCCATGCTGTCACTCTCACTTTCCAAACATTGCTTGAATTTTTTTATCTCAGTCAGTTTAGAGAGACCTGCAGTTATTTGGGGGGTCAGACTTGCCATGGCTTTCTCAAGGCGCTCTCGTTCCTCCAAGACCTTTATAGTCAGTGTGAGATCTTTACTTTCAATGGTCCCCAGTGTTTTGAAAAAAGCCTTCATCTGTTTAAAGGTTTTTTCCCAGACAAGCTCTGTCAGTTTATCTCCTCCATCATCCTCATTATCATCATCTGAATCATTGTCAGAGGTTGTAGGCTGTACTATTTTTTTGTCTGCATACACAGCTGAGTTGTTGAACTTGAAATGGGTGGGCTGTCCCTTTTTATTCTTTTGACAGGGCAGATCTGCTGCTTTAATGGCTTCTAAAACTGGGATGTCTTTACCATCTGCAAATGTCACCAGAACTAGGATGTTCTCTGCGATGTCTTTGCCAAAAATTGACAAGACTGAGTCAAAGATGTATTTCTGGTTGGCACTCAGGCGGGCAAGAGAGGCTTGGACGACGAAGCAGATGGCATCAATGTGATCGATTCCCAAAGGGCTACAAAGGAAGCTTTTGATCTGCTCTGTAATCAGTTTATCATGTGCGATTCCTCTTGTGTCACCAAATCCTGGTGTGTCTACAATTGTGAGGGAGTAGGGAATTTCAAAGCCAGGCTGATTGTACAGCTCAAAAGATGAGACGATAGATGTCTGACTCTCAGCCTGTGTGCGATTGGTCACTTCATTGATTAGTTTAAAGCGATATGCATCCTGCCACTTTATGCCCAGTACGTAATTGGCCATCACGTTGATGAGCGTGGTTTTTCCTGCACCTGTTGATCCCAAAAGAAGAATGACTTTGTTTTTCACATCCTCCACTTTTCTTCCGAAAACATACTGATTAAAACTTACATTCTCTGCCGTTTTTTGGTGTAGTACCAGTGAATAAACTGATGGATTGCCCCTTTTTATTCGTGAAGACTGAGTCAAGAACAACCCACTCCCATCTTTATTTGATTCTTTACCCTTAAAACTGGCTGAAAACACAGTTTCAGGACTGGGGAGACTCACTCCATCATTTCCACAGTTTGCATAAACTCTGACTGTGTAATCTTTGTCTTGTTTCAGTCCCTCAAGAGTGCACTCCCTGTTTGTAGATTTCACAGACTTCCAAGACTTTTCATTTTCTTGATCCTTTGCACATTCTCTGAACTCCAACACATAACCAGTGATCAGAACATCCTCACCCACAGATGTAGGAACATCCCAGACTACAGTTGCAGTCTCAGATTCCACTTGTTTTATTGTAGGTGCTCCAGGAGGAGCACATGGACGAGTCCTGAAGAATGATGTTGTGTCACTTGTCAGACTTACTCCTGGACGACACACAGCCTTGCAGGTAAAACAATATTCTTTATGTGGTTTTAACTGCTTGACAGTGACCTGATCAGGAACCCCATCAGTAAACACCTCTGTCCATTCAGAGCTCTGAGCAGACTGATATGAAATACAGTACGAGTTCACAAACTTAACACCGTGGTCAGGAGGTTTGATTTGCAGATGTATGCAGTCATGTTCAGCACTCAAGAAAACCGGCATTGGTGGTTTTGAGGGAAGTTCATACTCTGAGCTGATGAGTCTCCCTCTTTCATAAACGTGAATTGAAGAGGCGGTGCTGCGTTCATCTGGGATTGATGCAATGCAGAATTCAATGTTCGTTCTTCCTTTATTGGCTTCTTTAAAATCTAGGAAGGCCTGTATGGTTTCCCTAGTCAATGTAGTTGCATCTTCTGATGAAAACCATTTCTCTGTCTTCTTTGAGGAGTTTTGATCATAACTTATTTGCTCTCCATTGTTACAGGATTGAGCCTTCAGGTAATTCTCCAAGTCTGAAAGGTACGGTTCCTTTTCATTTAAGGAAGTGAGTGCAAAAGCTATCACATAGTTATTGGATGCTTTCAAGACAACTTTGTCCAACTCGTTGCTGGATGAAAGAACAGGAACATCTTTCATGATGTCGAGGTACGATCTCACAACATTCATCTCTCGCTCTCGGTCATTTAGATACTTGGTTACCAGAGCACCGTTAAATGGGGATCTTTCTTTGTCATTCAGGGTATCAACAAGCTCCTGTTCTTCTTTTCCTCCACCCCTTATGGATGGAAGAACCTTGCAGAGATGTTTCTGAAAAACAATTTTATAATCTGAACAGAGGTTTTTACATTTTCTGATCTTAGCTGTGATTTCAGGGAATTGAATGGCAATACTGTTCCTCATCAGATCTTGACATTGAATGTCACAATTATGCAGTTCATCCATGATTCGTTGGACTCGTCGTATCAGGCTAACACTGATCTCCCTGACTAACTGAGCGGCTGCTGAATCTAGTTTTTTCAGAGGGTAAAGCCATGCAGTCATGGGCACGGCATTCTCTCCATGTTCTCCCAACAGTTTTGGTAGCTCTGAGTACACCTTGATGGCATCAGTATAGGAGACCGGATTGTTTTCCAGAGCAAAATCTCCATGAAAAGTGCAGCTGAACTTGTCATTTTCTCTTGTTCCATGTCATTCATTTTCAAAGATGCCTGACCCTCTATTGATATTGTAGGAATCTTTTTGATTGATGCTTGGAGGTCACCTTGTATCTTTTGATGGTTTTCATTGGATGAAACCTCACGATCAAAAATGAAGAATGCTTGAGCTCCATACAGTAGAGCCGTAACAACATGTGTGGCTGAGCCCTCCTGAAATACATTAGAGTGCTTTACATTCCCTGCGCCAAGGTGCTCCATAGTTAACTGCTCAAAGCGTGAGGTTGTATGATAATGTAAGGTGACTCGAGACTGATGTTTCGATGACTTCTTGTCATTTAAAAAGTCTGCTGACCCTTTCACACTGACTAATCCACTCATAAAGCTGGCTTCAAGAGATGCAGAGACATTAAGAGCACTGACTTTGTCTTCGCTTGAATCTGAGGCAATGATTTTGAAGTCAGTGTTTGGCTGTGGCCGTACATTAATATTCTTCTGCAGCATCTCAGCATCCCAAAGGGTTATTCCTTGAACAAATAAAAAATAAATAATAATAAATAAAAACATAGACATTGTGATATTAGAGTGATAACAGAACTTCAACCTTTTCACCGTTTGTATCACTCCACTTACAGTATTTCTCACAGTGAGTGACATTTTGGATGCTCAAATCCACTTTAATTTTAAAAATAATACTGTTTTGAGTTTTTTAGGCAAGAATGTATTTGTTTAGACTTCAAATATGCGGGTTGTTAATAAAGATATACTTCATTGCCCAAAGCCTCTTGGTTTTCATCCAAAACATCTTAAATTGTGTTCCGTAGACGAATGAAGCTTTTATGGGTTTGGACATGGGGGTAAGTGATTAATGGCAAAATTTTCATTTTGGGGTGGAGTAACCCTTTAAGGGTGATTCTTGACAGCACTGCTGCTCTGTGAATTTGTTGGCTGTATACAAGCTTTTTGAAAGAAAAAATAACTTCCTTGGTCAAAACTGCATTTTTCAATTTAAAAGTCTTTACTGCTGACTCTATCTATCCTCTATCCATCATCTAATGGCAGAACAATGTAACTAAAATAACCATAATGAACACACACATGCACACTGTTTCCTAATACTAAATACCACTATTATTTATATAAAATATTATTTATTGAATAATAATATTTAATAAACAACAACAACAGACATCATAAAAGTTGCTAGGAAATTCAGTCAAGTACAAACACAGCGCTCTGATATACAGCATTGAAGTTACATAAACCAAAGACTGTCCATTAGATTTACCCAAAAATGAATTTCACATCATGTTTAACCACTACAAAAACATCAAAGCCACCAGTACATTCCAGAAGATCTGACTGTGGTGAGACGCTTTCGATTGGTTTATGAGCTTGTGTCTCCGAAAACGTTGAGGCAATTTTTCAAATAGACGTTATTTTTTTAACAAACCGCATATTTGCAGTTCAAATAAATACATTCTCACCTAAGAATTTAGTGTCACAAAAACATTCCATGACACTCACTGTGAGAAATACAGCAAGCGGAGTGATACATGATACAAATGGTGAAACGGTTGGAGGAGCTCTGATATCACTCTAATATGTATAATTTATCTCTGTTTACCAGAGAATAATATAACGTGATCATGTTAATATTTAAAGTAATAATAACAATATATTGCCATAATATTAACATAATAAATGAAGTATATAAAAATCCCTAAATTTGACTATGAGTAGTTTTTGTTCATTTAGTCATGGCAGAAAAAACAGTAACATTGGCGCAAAGCATGTCGTGTTTAGTTATACATATAGGGTGAAGTCAGGTAAATGACTTATAATACCATCAGATAAGCTATGCATGAGATCTGATGATATTTTTATAGATTGGCATGGGTCTTTTAAAATATAAATGCTTTTTAAATGTGAAAAAGTATAATTGTTTTAAAATTATACAAGTTTACAAGAGTATTAGCAGGTATCAGCAGGTACCCTCTTGAGCCACGGCACAATGTTCAGGTAAAATGGGCCAATATGAAAAGCAAACAACACAGGTAATTTTGGCTGAAATCATTTTATTTTTAACAGTAAATTGCCACTATTGTCTTTAGTGTGCCATAGCAACAACACTATAGGCCTAAATGTATTATAATATAAGACTTATAATACCATCAAATAAGAAATGCATTGGCTCTTTTGTGTGCATGTGTGTATGCTTGTCAAATATTCATCAGACATTTTGTTTATTAGAACATTTATTAGAACATTTTTTGACATCTTTGACAAAAACAAAACTAAACAAAAAAACACTTTAAGATTTCCTAGCTACTGTAGGTCTTAACACTGCACCTTTCTTTCCCTTTCCCTTCTCTCTTCTTTCTCTTGTCTTTCTTTGCTTGTCCTCCTCCCATACTGTCTGCAACTGTCGGCATTTTTTTAAAGACTGTTAAGATTTTTGTATGAATACATATCTTGGCCTATAAACATATTTTCACCCTCAATTTCTGTGTAAAAGTGTGTGCATGTATGCAGCCCATTTTAGTGACATCTTGCTTTCTTTCCCTTTCCTTTCACTTCTGTTCATTTTCTTGGATACATCTTCTTGTCTTATTTGCTTGTCCTTATGCAGCCCATTTTAGCTAAAAATTGTTGACCATTTTAGCTTAACCAGCCATTTCTACCTAAAATGACCTTTTTCACAAAAATTGAAATTTCTTTTTTAAATTAAACTTTTTTATTTGAAAGAGCATGTCAAAACATTCTTCATAAACCTTTGCTTTGTTGGTAAGATTACTTATAATTGTTTTAGTAGAATGAATAGTGATTAATAAAATTTACTATATCATGTAACGCTCTGCCCTGCCCACATTAAAAACTCAGACCATTCAAAATTATTGTTGCATATCAACAAGTGTTGAAGCAAACAATCAAGATCAGTTATTGTGATTGACTGTAAAAAAAAAAAGAGATATGACACTACAACCTTATTTGGCCCATTTTAGCTGACTTCATTTAAGATAATTGAAATCTTGAAAATGTTTTTACCTGGAATGAGGCGATCTCTCCGGCAGTCGTAAAGCATTCCTAATTGAAAAGGGCGGCCAAGACAAGCCAGTTCAATGGTCTCAGAGTCAGACATCTTTCTAAAAGTTGACAAAACAAGCATAAATTTAGATCATTGTATTTTTTTTTTTTTTTTTTTAAAGTACTTAGAAGAAGGTTTTTTTTGTGGATTTGATGACCAAAAGAATGAAAGAGGTGATAAAACAGAACCTGATATAGTCAGGATATATCAGAATTCATTAGCAATATTTAATATCTGAAATATTTTATATTTGATTGGTTGTTTGGGGTTTTGATTTAAAAAAAAAAAAAAAAAAACACAGACTCTTTCTGTGTTGGAAAACATGGAAGAAAGTCAGGCAGGTTTGGCACTTTGTAAGGGTGAGTAAAAGATATATAAAATCATTTTTACATTTTCTTTCTTTGGATTATCTTAGTTTTACCTTAAAAAAAACACAGCAAATACCTGTGTGTTTGTGCACACCTGGAGAATAAAGCTACTTCTGATTCTGATTCAGATTTTAAATATTTAATAATGAATGTTCAGGAAAAGTGTGAGACAGTAAAAGCTTCACATAAAGGGCATTTTAACAGTAGTACATATAATTGTTGACAGCATGGTGAGAAGTTGTCAAGATTAACCTTCATTTAACAAAAAAAAAAAAAAAAAGCTGCTAAATTTCAGAAGAAAAAAATACAGGTTCTGTTTTTGTCACCTGTATAAACACCTGCAAAATAACAATATGTGACCCTGGACCACAAAACCAGCCTTAAGTCGCTGGGGTATAGTTGTAGCAATAGCCAAAAATACACTGTATGGGTCAAAATGATTGATTTTTCTTTTATGCCAAAAATCATTAGGAAATTAAGCAAAGATCCTGTGCCATGAATATATTGTGCAAAATTCCTACTGTAAATATATATAAAACTTAGTTTTTGATTAGTAATATGCATTATTATAAACTTTATTTGGACAACTTTAAAGTCGATTTTCTTAGTATTTAGATACTTTTTGCGCCCTCAGATTCCAGATATTCAAATAGTTGTATCTCGGCCAAATATTGTCCTATGCTAACAACATCAATTGAAAGCTTATTTATTCAGCTTTTAGATTATGTATAAATCTCAATTTAGAAAAATGTACCCTTATGACTGGTTTTGTGGTCCAGGGTCACATATATCAAATAAAACTATGCTGTCTATAGAGCAATTATTGGGCAATTACTAGAGCATCTTATATGTAAAAGAGACCCTTTTGTACTTATGTCCCAGTACAGCATTTCAGAGATAACATCATTTAATACAACATACCTTTTTTCATCCAGTATATTGTTGCAGAATGATTTGTCCTTTTCAGTGTGAGTTTCAGACCCTGATCATTGTGAACTGAGTGCTGGGGTTTTATAGAGTTAAGGCCACACCTTAAAACAGTGTGATTGGGCAAGTGACAAGTCTCTTAAATAGAAAATAAAATTGTGTAGACATGGTCTGAAAGACATGTATGTACTGTGACGAGTTGCTTGTGGCAACTAATAAACAAACTAATAAAAAATTAAATATATAAAGGTTTCTAGGTCTTTACATGTACAGTGATTTGCTTTATGTAACAGAAACAAACTGTATTTCAGTCACAGCTATATAATTTAAGTTAAAAAAAAAAAAGCAAAATCTAATCTGGTCAAACTTTCAGTTAGCTTTAATCGTTATTAACTTTTAAATCTGCAGATTAATAGAGTCGTAGGTCTGTATTTGAATTTGTTTGCCTTAAAAATAAATGTATAAAAACCTGCATTGTAAAAATTATTTTACTGTTTATCGCAGTATTTTTGCTTTCATCAGTTGAACTTATAACAACCATTTCTCTACTTCATTTTGTTTATCAGTAAGTTTGGAGCACCACTTTTTTCTTTACTTAAAAGGTACGTGCTGGTCATTCGTCCTTTAGCATTTACATCACAAAACAAGATTAAGATTTTTTTTTTCTTTAATAGGTCAAAACAACAGCTACTTGGTCATAAAACATATTTTTCAGATATATGTCTTAAAGGACTTGTGATGTTGTGATAGACTAATATTGAAGTGCTTTTGAGCAATGTCCCCTTCCCACATTGCCTTTCAAGAACTTAATAAATTAATATGCAGGTAAAGTCAACCAAGCAACAGCTTCTGTGTAAATCTTTTTTTTTTTTATATGCCTGAATGCTGGTTTCCTGTTACATTGCTGCTGGACCTTTTTTTGTATTATAAAAATGTTTCAAAAAATTGCATTTCAAGTTTCAGTTTCAGTAACAGTATCCAAGTTTTGCTTCCTTTTTTCTTAAAGTCATGTCAGTGATTTTTTTTTTTTTTTTTTTGTTATATGTATTTAGATCCTCTTGCTCTGTGCCTTTACTTTTGCTTTCTTGTTGGTTGAATGCAGTTTTACTGATTCTTTACATGTAGGTAAACATCAGTTTATGCAAGCAGCTATTGGTAGCCAGTGCAAATTGATGAACAGGGACATGCATTCTTTCTGGCTCATAAAAAGAGAAATTATTGGAGAGTACTGCAAGTGTAGCAGTGTCCTCTGGTTTGACCCAGGTCTCCGTCAAGGCCATGAGGTTGACCCTTGAATGACTTGTAATAGATGTAATGAAATGCTTTGTATACCACAGACCACAATTCCAGAGACCAATAGGGGAAGAAAATAGTGTATTAGCAGAAATTGACAAAATGCACAGGATGTCAGGATTGCTGTGCCTCCAGCGTGTGATGTGTGGTTTGCGAGTGTTAGTAAAAATAGGGATTTGAAAGTTCATGGGAAAGGTCATTCAGAAAAACTGAAATAGATGTGAAACAAGCTTCTTTCAACTTCTGCTAATTGACTGCTTTTCTCAAAGAGTATTTATTTTACACCGTTCAAGTCTTTTCACTGGCTCTTGAACATACTTTACTATTTAAAGGAGTAGTTCACTTCCAGAACAAAAATGTACAGATAATGTACTCACCCTGTTGTTATCCAAGATGTTCATGCCTTTCTTTCTTCAGTCGTAAAGAAATTATGTTTTTTTGAGGAAAACATTTCAAGAGTTATTTCCTATCTAGTGGACTTCAATGGTGGCCGCAAGTTTGAACGTCTAAAATGCAGTTTCAATGCAGCTTCAAAGGGCTAAACTTTAAACTGCATTTTCGACTTTCAAACTCGTGGGCACTACTGAAGTCCACTATATGGAGATAACTTCTTAATTTTTCCTAAAAAAAAAAAAACATAATTTCTTTGCGACTGAAAAAAGAAAGGCATGAACATCTTGGATGACAATGGGGGTGTGTACTTAGGGTGGAACGATTCAACTTACTCACGATTCGGTATGTATCACGGTTTTAGAGTCACGGTTTTGGTACGGTTCAGTATGTGCTATGTTTAGGGAAAAACTATGATGTCAAATAAAAATACAGAAAATAAGAATAATCTATCTAACTACAAGCAACAGCACAAATAAATACAATAGTGTAAAGATACAAATAAAATAAATAGCGATTTTCAGTTTTTATTTTTTTTTTAGGTAGGCCTAACATTAGTTTTTAGGTACAGAAATTGAATAAAGTAATCAAATGTAAAATAGCCTTGCTATTTTTACTGTATAAATTCAAGATTAATCTTTATTAAAGTTACAAAAGCTATTCAATCAAGATTCAATCAGGATTTTCTTGTGCAATCTATGATCTGGGTGGGATCGTTTAAATGCAATCGCTTTCTTGTGCGCGCTGTTTTGATTGGTTTTACTTTCGCTTTCGAAATTGATCACGTTCAGCAAGGAGGGGAAAGGATGGAAAGTGTGGGAAGTAACTTGTTTGGGGAGGCATGGCCTGCGAATGTCCCCACTTAGCAGGCGGCCCTGCTTCAGAGAGAGCTTAATATTTGTGCGCATTCTGAGGGGCGGTTTTGCGCGCTTCGAATGAGTGCACACACAAATCTTCTCATTGTGTGTACGTGCAAGCATCCTCTGCCATTTAAATGTTTAAGCTGGCAAGGCTTAAATGAGTTTAGTTTAACCACATATATCAGCGTGTGCTGTTCAGGTCTCACCAGTGCATGCAGGCTATCAGCACGATGACGGAATAAATGACTGCTCATTTTTCAGCATACAGCATTTGAATTGAACAAGAATTAATGGTTTGTCCACTTTTTTTTTCATTGCTGTTGTTGTAATGTACTGGGAGGCCAGAATGTGCATCCATCAACAGAAACATACATTAGCCAAACCCTGTTTGTTTTACATGATGTTATTTATAACAAACCATATTACAGATGCATTGTCAGATTTAAGTTGAACCATAGTGCGTGCCGAACCATGTCGAGAACTGTACGGTTCCTTTTTTTTTTTTTTTACCGTGAACCGTTCCATCCGTGAGTACATTATCCGTAAATTTTTGTTCTGGAAGTGAACTACTCCTTTAACACAACAAAGGACCAAGCAAGCGCACAAAACTGACAAGGTACACAGTCCAGCATGATATCAAAAGAAGTGAAAGCAATTTTCAGTTGACGCACCAAGAGTGCGTGTTTTGCGTGTTTGTTGTTTAGAAAAAATATCTGCTAGTAGGTTAGGATTCATTTGTTTACTGCTTATTTGAGTTAACTTTAACTTTAACTTTTTTTTTTTTTTTGCTAATTGTGCATGTTATTTGCCATTAGCTGTAATTGGAATCTACAAAAGGACTTTTTGCTACCTGTTAGCTGCCTACACACACACACACACACACATATAGTTAACTGCCCATTCCTGTCACTGGGAATTTTATGGGTGACGCCCAGGTACTTCAATATGATGGGTTAAATTTGTCTAAATTCATGCTGCTACCTATTTCATGCCTTTATTTTACAATGCCAGCAAATGAAATACAACTCACCATTACTACGTGGCAGGGGCACTACAATACAGTATACATTAAATACTGTTACCAACATCAAGTGCATTTATGGTTAACTGAAGCAGAGTGGAAAATCTTAATAAACTTAATTTCAAAGTCAGGTCATTTAAAGATAATTCCTTTTAAATCAGACAACAAAACCATTCTAAATCTGTCAAAGACAGTCAATTTTAAAAATACATAGAAAACCTGTATTCTTGCTTCATAACCCAAATGCAGTTGTAATGCACTATTAACATCAGTATTCATTAAAACTTGTTACCAACATCAGTTATACTTACGGTTAACTGAAACAAGATGAGACTAGTGAATAACATTTCTGATAATAAAATGAATCTTAAAAAATTATTTTGGATACATTTAAAGAAAACATTTTAGATCAGACAAATAATAAAACATTTTGAAATTGTTCTCATTGTCAGTCACTCTTGTAAATATTGTAAAATTCTAATTGAGTACAAGTAATACTTTTTGTTACATCCGCTAGTTGTGTTTGACAAGGAATATATTTGGGCCAAAAGAAGGCAGCAGAGTTGGAAGTAGTAATTTCGGGACAGAGTGTGTTGCAATATTAGATGTTTCAATAGAGGAACAGAGTGTGTTTCAATATTAGATGTCTCAGTCTCAGATAGAAAGCGACAAAATTCTGTGGTGGACAGGACAAGTTGCTCCCAGAGTAGAGCTTGAATAGCTTGTCCACAACACATGCAAGGCCCTCGTCTACAGAAATGGGTACTCTGTCATTACTTGCAATGAAATATAGTCTGATGCATGTGCTCGAACTCCCAGATTGTCTGTGGCTGGGTCACTGTCAGTACTCTTTTAGGTGTTTATAAAATGATGTGGTGCAGTGGACAACTGGTGTAGTCGTGTTCTTCTATTTTCACATCTCTTCTCTTTTTTTCAAATGTGTTCTGTCTTGCGTACTGCTACTGTCACCATTTTCCCAACTAATTAGCAATAAATTTAAATTAAATTTTTGCAGCACTATGCATTTTAAAGATTACTATCTGCTGTAGCTCACAGATGGCTACAGAGTCCAACAGCATTGTTATTCCCATCAAATCAGGCCAGAGTGAAAAGAGCAGGAGCAGCTGCATTTTAAAAAGACAAGAGGCATGACATAATTGGCTGTCAAAAAACAGACGCTAATGTCTTAAGTTTAATACACTGTGTGCATAATTATTAGGCATGTTGATAATCTGGTCATATTTTTTTCCCAAGCACATTTTGCCAATTCCAAACCACAACAATCTTAATAACTACTATTAATTTTGTATTTAATCATTTGTAAGTGATATATAACTGTCCGTGAAGGCTGGAAGTGAAAAACTCCTTATATTCAGGTGTGCATAATTAGTAGGCATGTTTTTTTTACAGATAAAATGACCCAAAAAAGATATTTAACCCAGACTGAAAAGTCCAAATTATTAAATGCCTATGAGAAGAATGAATACTAATGCATTACAAGAATTTGCAAAGTTAAGGCTTGACCATTGGACAGCGAAATGCTTGTTGAGTCTGCATGGTCAGAAAAACAGGTGGAGAAGAAAAGATGCATGTTAACTGCAAAAGAATTAGGAATTAAGGTGAAGAATTAGGTGTGACACCATCAGGAACCATTTAGTCTCCAGCGCCACCATTTTCCAGAACTGCAACCTACCTGGAGTCTTCAGAAGTACAGTGTGTCAGGTTCTCAGAGACTTTGCTTGGTAAAAAATCCTAAAAAAATGCCCCTGACTTAATAAGAATAACAAGCTGACGTGTTGTGAAATACATAAAGACAGTTTATTTTTTTATAGGCTTTATAGACAGATAAGTTGAGAGTGACTCTTGAAGGACAAGCATCACATTCTCTTGAGAATTTCAAGAATTCAAGAATTTATCTTCCAAAATCTGGCAGTAAGTTTTGGGAGTTCATTTTAGTCCATCTCTGCAAATCAGACTTTTCAGGATAGGAGATTAAACATGAACTACCAAAATGTATTGCCAGATTTTGGAAGATAAATTCTTGAATCAGAGGTACAAGAGGTACACTGTATATTTGTTAATTGTTTTGTTCATTTCAGAGCATTTTATGTGCTACCATATCAAATAAATCTTATGTATTGTTTTTTCCATAAACACATTTTTTTTTTCAATTATGTGTTAGAATGCTGTCAACACAACAATCTGAGTTGTTGTTTTTTTTTTTGACACATCTGTTTCTGCAGGTTAAGCTCAGAAAATGGCTAATTTTGGAATGTGTCATTTTATGATGTACTAGTAGTATCTATAGCCCCTTGCATCTGGTGTAAACATGGGGTAAAATTAGGAAAGAGCTTCAGATCATGTCTTGTTTGCTTGCTTTACTTTAATACAGATTTATTTTGAAATGAGACAGTATGATGCAAGCTTTTCAGAAAGACTGAAAGTAAAAGATGATGCAGTGCTGATCAGACCATACTGGATCCAACAGTCGCAACAAATAAGTGTGAGTAAATGGGGGTTTTTAGCACTGTTGGATTGTCTGTTCCAGACTAGTTTGATACTGGTCAAGATAGAAGATGATACTGAAACAAGATAGAAAATAGCCTGTTACTTCTAAATTTTTTTTTTTTTTTATTATACATTATAAGTGAACCTTAGAGAACATTATTCTCTAAGAAAAGTTTTCTATTCTCATAGAAAAGCGCAGTTGGTGACCTCTCTAAAGTTTCATTTTTGGGCATGTGTGTCACTGTAACAATATCCAAGTTTTGCTTCCTTTTTGCTAAAAGTCTTGTCAGCGGATCTTTGTATTTAGATCCTCTTGCTCTGTGTCTGTGCACTTTTGCTTCCTTGTTTCTGGAATGTGCTTTCACTGATTCTTTGCATTCACAGTCTGCATTCAGTTCAGGGGTATTTCTAGTCTGAAATATATACATAATAAAATATATGAATAATAAAAAATGATATTACATTTAGTCATTTAGTAGACACTTTCATCCAAAGTCTTACAAATGAGGACAAAACCAACAAAATATACAAAAATAATATACAAGTGCTGTGACAAGTCTCAGTTAGCCTAACGCAGTACATGGAGTAAGTTTTTTTTTTATATATATAATAAATAAAAAGAAAACAAGTAAATAGAATAGAGAATGCTAGGAAGGACATTTCTTTTTACATAAAAAGAAAAGTTGAAAAAATAGAGAAAGAATAGAGAACAATAGTGCTAGAGGGTCATTTTTAAGATAAATAAAGAAGAAAACAATTAGATAGCATAGACAACAAATAGGAAATGCAACTGTTAGAGGGTTGTCTTTTTTTAAATAAAAAGAAAACAAGTACTTAGAAATAGAATAAAGAGTGCAAGTATTAAAGGGTGAAGTGTTTTTATTATTATTATTATTAAATGATTATTATTACATTATTATTATTACATTTATTAATAAATTTACATTGCCAGTCAGAAGATTGGAATAATTGAATGGTTAGGTTACACTTTATTTTACGGTGTTCTTGTTACAGTGTAATTAAGTACTGAGTAGTATTTATTAACTACATGTACTTATGGTTAGGGTTAGGATGAGGGTTTGGTTTAGGCATAGTTGTATGTAATTATGCTTAATTTATTGTTATTACTGCTATAATAAGTACGTGTAACGTGTAACCGACACTGTAAAGTAAAGTGTTACTAACAGTTGTGCTGTTTAATATTTTTGTGGAAACCATGATAGATTTTTTCAGGATTCTTTGATGACTAAAAGTTCAAAAGAACTACATTTATTTGAAATAGAAGTCTTTTGTAACATTATAAATTTACTGTCACTTTTAATCAATTTAATGTGCTCTTCAGCTTTGCATCTCAGAAATAAATCAATTTTTAAAACATACGGTTTTAAATTTATTTTTTTTTTTAAGAGGGTTCTTATGTTCATCAAGGGCGCATTTATTTGATCAAAAATACACTAAAACAGTAATACTGTGGAAATATTATTATATTTATTATTACTTGATATGTTAGATATGTTAAATGTATTTAAAAAAGTGATGGTAAAGATTTCTATTTTGAATGGACTTTCTTTTGAACTTTTTATTAAGTGACTTTTTATTCATCTTATTTGTCTTCTTTCTGATCTAAAAAAATGAGCCGATCTATTACTCAGAAACTGATAAGTTTTGTGATCCATTGCACCACTACACATTAGATCAATAGTGTTTAATTTGTAAATCTGGCATTACTAGATCTGATTCTAAACAGCAGACAGAAAACACTTGTATGATTGCTGAAATATTATTAAAAGTCATTGTAATCTCCACTGTCAGACAAGAAATTTAGCAGTAATATTTTACTGGGGCACTGTGGACCAAATTGTAGACATTTTAGACATATATTGTATATCCTTTTGGCTTCAGTAAAGGAGAGACCTGTAAAAGAGTTGAAAAATTTTGTTAAATGTATAATTTCTTCATACATTGACAAACTCTGTATGTTTTGCAGAAACGGCTATGCTGTATGCTTTTGCAAACCTGTCTATGTATGTATTTATTTATTTGTTATATATATATATATAATAATTATAAATATATAATTAGATATATATTTGTATACACAAACCACAATCATTTTCAATGCTAGATACTATTTCTAACAAGTGCTTAGCAGTGCACACTATACTTCAAGTGCTTTTCAGTATAAAAAGAAAAGAAAAACTGAAATGGATTTTATTGTCATCCGGCCATTGATCAGCAGCAAGTAATTCTATTTGCCAAAAAAATAAACTGTTGTCCTTTCATGATTTTAAGTGTATGTCAGGATCATTTCCTAGGTCAGTGGTAAAACAAATCTGTTGATAATTTCTCATGCCTGTCAAACAAAATTCATAAGGTAAGTAAAAATATGCATACTCTTCTTTGATGGTGAAAATAAAATGTAGAACTTTATTTTGATAGCATCTTTTAAAACAAAAAGTTTACAAAGTGTTTTACAGTGGACATATGGAAGAGAAAAATAAAATCTTCACAATCTTTTAGGTGATGTGCATCTATATTTCTGTATGATGAATAGAAATTAAACCACAGAAACAGTTTAACCAACTGTCTTGTTTTCTTTTTGTTCATTTTGCTTCTCTAGGTGAATTCTTTTCCTTTCTTCTTCCTCTTTAAATCTGTTCTCTTTGTAGATTCTCTTCTTCTCTTCTTCTTTCATCATCTGTATATTTCTTTCATGTTCAATTCTTTGGCGTTGTTCCTGGAGGGCATATCTTTCTTCTTGGATTCTTTGCTCATTTTTTGCTTTCTGTAATTCTGCATCATACTGCACTCTTCTAAGTTCTTCCTCCATTCTCCTTCTGTCATTTTCTCAGCTCATGTTGCATTCTTTCTAAGTTCTTTCTCCATTTTCAGTGTTTTGAAGATGGAAAGCTGTTGAGAGACAGAGAAACATTTGTTCACTAAAGTATTAGAAATTTGCAAAGTACACTCTTAAAAATAAAGGTGCTTCATGATGCCATAGAAGAAACTTTTTGTCTAAATGGTTCTATAAAGAACCTTTGTTCATTTGAAGCTCTTTCTTACACAAAAGGTTTCAGCAGAGTTATCATTTCCCATTTTCAGTGTTTTGAAAAGCTGTTGAGAGAAAGAGAAACATTTGTTCACTAAAGTATTAGAAATTTACAAAGTACCGGTACATTCAAACATATTCATTCAAACACAAACATCCTGTTATATGCTACATGTAAGGGGTGTTCCCATTAAAATTCCCATTAAATGAAAATGACAGTACAAATAGTGTTTTCATTTAAAATTTGCAGGCTTTATCTTTTTTTTATTCTTAAAAAATTGTTCTAAAGAAAGAAAACTGCATTCAATATGCCATTTGTTTTACTGCTCCACATCTGTTGTGAAATTAAGCATGTAATCTGAGGTTGCCTCTGCAGCACTTTGAAAATTATAACTATAAAGGTTTTTTTTTTTTCTTATAAACACATGAATTTTTATTGTCAGATTAACTGACATTTTTAACACCTCTAATTTAAAAGGTTTTTTTCTTCTTCTTAGAATATATAAAGTCTGTAAAATAGCACATTGGACTGTTTTGTACTGTAAGAACTGGTTAAAAGATTTGTGCACTTAAATCTGTAATCATAAAATAATTCAACCACTAAATGCCATTGTATTTTTCATAAAGTAGGCTAAGTGTAAACTTTACCGTTTGCTGATGACTGTTTCTTTCCTCAGGTTTTGCTCAGTTTCTGCCTTCTGTATCCTAAAGGAGACTTAGATGCTTGTGTTATGAAAAAAATGGTCATATGCTGAATATTCTGTAGTTATAAACAGATGTTAAGTTGTAAAAGTTGAAGCAATCATGCCTTCTGACTGTCATTATTACAGTTATCAAAAATGTGGTCTGTGGGACTTGCAATAGAGCTACTGAAAAAACTACAGCCATCAGTAAAACAGTTAAATAACATACCTGTTTCTTAATACTTCAGTATTTTTTTTTGTCTTGGCTCATCCAGTTCTGGGGTACAGCTGGTGTGTGTGTGAAAACTACTAGAGTAAGGCACTTTTATACAGTGCTGAGGTGTGACAATGCTGTGATTGGACACATCTGTCACTGATCGGCCAATGAGAGTGCAGTGTTGTGGAGGACATGAGAGGTTGGGTATTTTAGCATTTCCTTTTAGATCAGTCTTATGTTCTTTATTTTAGGTCTGTTAAGTTTTAGTGTTTGCTAAAAAATTGCCTTTAACTTTCACTAAATGTTGTTGCAGAGACAAAGTTTATTGCTTTTTTAAAATAAGTGAAAATACATTGAGGCAATGCAACCAAGGAAAGCAAGGAAGTTTTTCAGGTGGTAAAAGTGTAGATAGGTTATATTTGATAATAATGTAATACTAACTTGAAGTTCTTCACCTAAGTGGCATAAGCTCCACCGACTTTATAGTTGGCTACTAAAGGGTCATGCATTGAATAAAAGGTTCACTGGAGGGCGCCAGTCACCTTTAGCCACTGAAATAGACTTTTGAAAACTCATTGCAATTCATCAATATCATCAAAAATGATGTCTGAACACAGGCCCCATAAATACCTAACAATAAAGACTGATTATAATTCTCCGTCTGAGAGCTAAATGAATGAGAACTTATAATAGCAATTTGCATATACTCCAGAATGTTATGAAGACTGATCAGATGAATTGCATAGTCCTTCTTTGCCATGAAAATTAACTTAATCCCGAAAAAAACTTTCCACTGCATTTCATTGCTGTCATTAAAAGACCTGCTGAGATCATTTCAGTAATCGTCTTGTTAACTCAGGTGAGAATGTTGACGAGCACAAGGCTGGAGATCATTATGTCAGGCTGATTGGGTTAGAATGGCAGACATGACATGTTAAAAGGAGGGTGATGCTTGAAATCATTGTTCTTCCATTGTTAACCATGGTGACCTGCAAAGAAACGCGTGCAGCCATCATTGCGTTGCATAAAAGTGGCTTCACAGGCAAGGATATTGTGGCTACTAAGATTGCACCTAAATCAACAATTTATAGGATCATCAAGAACTTCAAGGAAAGAGGTTCAATTCTTGTTAAGAAGGCTTCAGGGTGTCCAAGAAAGTCCAGCAAGCGCCAGGATCGTCTCCTAAAGAGGGTTCAGCTGCGGGATCGGAGTGCCACCAGTGCAGAGCTTGCTCAGGAATGACAGCAGGCAGGTGTGAGCGCATCTGCACGCACAGTGAGGCGAAGACTTTTGGAAGATGGCCTAGTGTCAAGAAGGGCAGCAAAGAAGCCACTTCTCTCCAAAAAAAACATCAGGGACAGATTGATCTTCTGCAAAAAGTATGGCGAATGGACTGCTGAGGACTGGGGCAAAGTCATATTCTCCGATGAAGCCTCTTTCCGATTGTTTGGGGCATCTGGAAAAAGGCTTGTCCGGAGAAGAAAAGGTGAGCGCTACCATCAGTCCTGTGTCATGCCAACAGTAAAGCATCCTGAGACCATTCATGTGTGGGGTTGCTTCTCATCCAAGGGAGTGGGCTCACTCACAATTTTGCCCAAAAACACAGCCATGAATAAAGAATGGTACCAAAACACCCTCCAACAGCAACTTCTTCCAACAATCCAACAACAGTTTGGTGAAGAACAATGCATTTTCCAGCACGATGGAGCACCGTGCCATAAGGCAAAAGTGATAACTAAGTGGCTCGGGGACCAAAACGTTGAAATTTTGGGTCCATGGCCTGGAAACTCCCCAGATCTTAATCCCATTGAGAACTTGTGGTCAATCCTCAAGAGGCGGGTGGACAAACAAAAACCCACTAATTCTGACAAACTCCAAGAAGTGATTATGAAAGAATGGGTTGCTATCAGTCAGGATTTGGCCCAGAAGTTGATTGAGAGCATGCCCAGTCGAATTGCAGAGGTCCTGAAAAAGAAGGGCCAACACTGCAAATACTGACTCTTTGCATAAATGTCATGTAATTGTCGATAAAAGCCTTTGAAACGTATGAAGTGCTTGTAATTATATTTCAGTACATCACAGAAACAACTGAAACAAAGATCTAAAAGCAGTTTAGCAGCAAACTTTGTGAAAACTAATATTTGTGTCATTCTCAAAACTTTTGGCCACGACTGTAGATTGATCCCCTTGATTTCATATGATGATAGCACATGTTAAAGACTGTGTCAAGGGGAATTTTAGGAGTTAGTTTTGAGTTATAAAACTTGCAGTATGTTCTTATTGTAGAATATCCTGTCAGAACACTTTGATTCCTGTTTGTGACCCTGGATGACAAAACCAGTCATAAGGGTCAATTTTATGTTAGTTTTATACATCATCTGAAAGCAGAATAAATAAGCTTTCCATTCATGTTTGTTAGGATAGGACAATATTTGGCTGAGATACAACTATTTGAAAAGCTGGAATCTGAGGGTACAAAATAATCAAAATACTGAGAAAACTGCTTTTAAAGTTGTCCAGATGAAGTTCTTAGCAATGCATATTACTAATTAAAAATTACGTTTTGATATATTTATGATAGGAAATTTACAAAATATGTTCATTGAACATGATATTTACTAAATATCTTAATGATTTTTAGCACAAAAGAAAAATTGATCATTTTGACCCATACAATGGGCTATGGTACAAATTATGACTGGTTTTGTGGACTCCTTTAAAAAGTTGATTTTTCATAATTGTGTTAAACCCCTAAATATTTTGCCTGTAAGTTCAAAAAAGTACATCTGCATTTCCCATTAGTTACCTACACTCTGGTGACCCGCCACAGTTTCATAATGAACCGACTTCTCATAATGAAATAAAATGTTTTTGATGTTGTGTTCTGTGCCATTGTTTGGCAAACCATCTGTCAAACAAACTTCATCTCCGCATGTGCTGTGAGTTTATTGTAGCCTACATTTGATAAGGTAACAGGTACCGTTTATGCATTATTTTCAAATTTGCATATTTTTTGGGCAGGTGATTCCAATGTTACACCAGACTTTTGCATGTAAATAAATGAAGACAGAAGTATGATGAGTTTCCTATTTTAAAATAAAATAATACACTTGATATAAAATATTAAATTTTCTCCTAAATTTATTTTACAGTACAGTTGTTTTACACAAGTAATAAATTACTGTGGACACAGCTACTAATAGTAATAATATTTTTTAATATAATAATATTTATTTAATATAATGATTATTTATTATTATATTTTAATTTGGCTAAGTTTGGATAAAACAACACTGTGGATGTACTGTAGACAGAAACACTATCACAACTAAAATGAGGTTTAAGTCCACTTTAAATTCCAGGTAGCCTACAAGTAAATACAAAGACTCTTAAGTCTGTTCAGTTTGGACATGAATAAAAATTAATTGGTGCTCTTAACTCCCAAAAATGCACTATATTTATACATATAACTTTATAATGTACAAAATTTGTACAATCTATTATTATTTTTTTTTGTAATGTGAATATATATATATATATATATATATATATATCAGAGGTCGCGTTAACCGAAAATTCTCAGTCATTAATGGAATTTTTTTTTTATCAGTGATGGAAAAATCTGCAGAACGTCCGTCATTTTTGACAGATAACACAGAGGGTGATGTATTGTAAATTATAGCTGTAATTCCCACCCCTGTCCAGTTAGTGGCGAGTGCCAGTCTGGCAGCAGAGCATGGGATACAGAACAAAAATGAAACTATCACGAATGTTTTCCTACGTGTTTGATTACGCACAGGCGAGTACACAGAAACTACAGCAATCTATCATGCCACATTAAAGAGCGTAAAAATGATATTTATTGCATGAATTTCATAAGGAAATTAACAGAATTTGAAATCTGGGACTTTCTTTCACATGAAAAGTAAGACAAAGCCTAGCCTATTGCTATTTTGGAAGGAAGACGCACTATACACTGTTCATTCATCATCTGGAAACAGCATACACCAAGAGATCGATTGTGATTTAAGAATCCATATTGGTTCATTAAAATGAGAATCTCATTCAAAAGAAAAAAAAATCATTTTTTTTTTCTAAAGCGATTTTTTTGTTTTGTTTTACCCAGCCCTAGCGTATTTTGTTGTTTTTAAACATTGCACTGAAGGTTTATGATTAAAACCGAAAATGTGAACAAAAATAAAAGCAATTAAAGGTGGTGTTATTATAATTAAAATATGAAAATTAAAATGATGGGTAATAATAGATTATGACTGAATATTTACGACAGAAAATGTTAAAGTCTAGCGCGACCTCTTATATATGTGTGTGTGTGTGTGTGTGTGTGTGTGTATATGTCTTTTTTTTTCTTTATTTACACCTTTTAGATGAAGGGATGTATTCCCATTCAGATACAAGAACATCAGTGAGGTCAGACACTGATGTGGCTTGAAGGGTCTGACTCAAATAGAATAGAAACTTAGACACAATTGTTTTAAAATTAATACATACTGATCTGCATTCTAGCTACAGTTTGTAATAGTTTCTGCCAGTGTGCTTGGGTAATACATTGTATTGCAGGGGAAAAAAGATCTCTTTTTTATCATAAATCTCTTTTGGTCAGGACAACGTTTGAGCCAGTTTAAGAAAACAAATATTGTATAATAGAAATACTAAAATTACTAATCAGCCATATAATTTTATGTACTTATTTTATTTTGCAGAACTCAGACGGTACAGTATAACAGGAACTGAGGTGCTCATCTTACTGAGGTAATCATCTTGTATCCAATGTATATAGTGTGTCCGTTTTTGCTTACATTACAAAGAAAAGAGAGAAGCATCCATGTTTCATCCTACAAGCCCTTGCTCATGCATGCTTGTAGAACTTTTTCAAACAGGTCAACAAAGTGATTCTAAACTAAAAAAGCATATAATATCGGTTAAGTAATGCTATGGCTAATCATTTTGCCTCCTAAACAACTTGAATATTAATTGTATACAATCATTCTGAAAAATTGTTTATTATTCTGCAAAGCATTATATTTAAGATTAAGATATTTGATTTAGTTCAAATTAATGTTTAGCATCAAATGTTCTGAAACAGTCTTAAAATATAGAGCCGTCGTTCATTCTTGATGTGGTGTCCAATGCAGCATGGAGAAAGAATGATCAATCTCCACATCTTCTAAACAGCATTCTTCTGTGACAGTAAAGCTTTTATCATTTTCATTCACTCTGCAAGCAGATCCTCTCCTTGTTCAATCTTTTTTAGAACAAGATTACCTTTTTTCATTTTCTGAAGTCCAGCAATGCGGTCCTCAAAGCCATGTCTTTTTTCCTCCTGCTCTGTTTTGATCAAAATGTCAAAATAGTCATCTGTGGAGAGAGATACCGGTTTCAGTGCAATTTCATCCAGTTGTTTCAAGCAATTAGAGGAGAGTTTGATCAGTTTCTTTAGACTGACTTCAATCCCACGGAGTTCAGCTTCAACTCCATCAACTATTTGCTTTGTGTCCATGAACTTTCCTTTAGCTGCCATGAAGTTGTCTTTGAGCTCTTTAATGGTTTTTGTCTCTATTTTTGTTTCATACGTCCACATGACATTTTCTCTTGAATGAGCAGAGTAATGGCAGTTTCCAGGGCAGATAATGCAGTGGTCATTCTCCATCACAGCACAAGTATGCATAGAATCTTCTGCCGGGAGGAAGCAGTTGAAGTGACATGTGAAGAAGCAGGTGTTGCAATTCATGCTAAAACAGTTTGCACGGGTTCTGATTGGTTTCATCACCTCTACCTCTTGCTCAAAATTCCCATTTTGATTCATTCTATCATTCTCGTTTTCCAGCAGTTGCTTGACTTTTTTAATCTCAGTCATTTTTGAGAGACCAGCAGTTATTTGAGGGGTCAGACTTTCCATGACTTTCTGAAGGCGCTCTCGTTCCTCCAACACATTTCTAGTCTGTGTCAGATCTTTACTTTCAGTGGCCCCCAGTGTGTTGAAAAAAGCATTCATCTGTTTAAAGGTTTTGCGCCAGACAAGTCTGGTCAGTTCATCTTCATCATCTGAATTGTTGTCAGAGGTTGTAGGCTTTTCTACTTTTTTCTCTGAATACACAACTGAGTTGTTGAACTTGAAATGGATGGGTTGTCCCTCTTCATTCTTTTGACAGGGCAGATCTGCTGCTTTGATGGCTTCCAGAGCTTTAGCCTCTTTACTATCTGAAAATGTTGTCAAAATGATAATGTTCTCTGCGACGTCTTTGCCAAAAATGGAAAGGATTGAGTCAAAGACGTAACTCTGGCTGGCAGTCAGGCGGACAAGAGAGGCTTGGACAACGAAGCAGACAGCATCAATGTGATTGATTCCCAGCGGGCTACAAAGAAAGCTTTTGACCTGCTCTGCAACCAGTTTATCATGTGCAAGTCCTCTTGTATCACTAAATCCAGGTGTATCTATGATTGTGAGCGAATAGGGAATTTGAAAGCCAGGCTGACTGTAGAGCTCATAAGATGAGACGATAGAAGTCTGACTCTCAGCCTGTGTGCGATTAGTCACTTCATTGATTAGTTTGAAGCGATATGCATCCTGCCACTTTACACCCAGTACGTAATTGACCATCGCATTGATGAGCGTGGTTTTTCCTGCACCTGTTGATCCCAAGAGAAGAACGACTTTGTTTTTCACATCCTCCACTTTTCTTCCAAAGACATACTGATTAAAATCTTCATTCTCTTTAGTTTTTTGGTATAGCTTCAGTGTATAAATTGAAGGATTCCCCATGGATACCTGTGAAGATTGATTTAAAAACAAGTCACTTCTAACAGCTGACTGTTTACTCTTCAAACTTGCAGAAACCACAGTTTCAGAACTGGGGAGGCTCACTCCATCATTACCACAGTTTGCAAAAACTCTGACTGTGTAAATTGTGTCTTGTTTCAGTCCCTCAAGAGTGCACTCCCTGTTTGTAGATTTCACAGACTTCCAAGGATTTTCATTTTCCTGATCCTTTGAACATTCTCTGAACTCCAACACATAACCAGTGATCAGAACATCCTCACCCACAGATGCAGGAACATCCCAGACTACAGTTGCAGTCTCAGATTCTACTTGTTTTACTGTAGGTGCTCCAGGAGGAGCACATGGACGAGTCCTGAAGAATGATGTTGTGTCGCTTGTCAGACTTACTCCTGGACGACACACAGCCTTGCAGGTAAAACAATACTCTTTATGTGGTTTTAACTGCTTTATGGTGACCTGATCAGAAACCCCATCAGTAAAAACCTCTGTCCATTCAGAGCTCTGAGCAGACTGATATGAAATACAGTACGAGTTCACAAACTTAACACCGCGGTCAGAAGGTTTGATTTGCAGATGTATGCAGTCATGTTCAGCACTCAAGAAAACCGGCATTGGTGGTTTTGAGGGAAGCTCGTACTCTGAGCTGATGAGTCTCACCCTTTCATAAACGTGAATTGAAGAGGCGGTGCTGCGTTCATCTGGGATTGATGCAATGCAGAATTCAATGTTCTTTCTTTCTTTATTGGCTTCTTTAAAATCTAGGAAGGCCTGTATGGTTTCCCTGGTCTTTGTAGTTACATCTCTTGATGCAAACCATTTCTCTGTCTTCTTTGAAGAGTTTTGATCATAACTTATTTGCTCTCCATTGTTAAGTGATTGTTTTACCAGATAATTTTCCAAGTCTGAAAGGTATGGCTCATTTTCATCTAAGGAGGTGAGTACAAAAGCTATTACATAGCCATGGGATGCTTTCAAGATAACTTCGTCCAATTCATTACTGGATGAAAGAACAGGAACATCTTTCATGATGTCGAGGTACGATCTCACCACATTCATCTCGTGCTCTCGGTCATTTAGATACTTGGTTACCAGAGCACCCTTAAATGGGGATCTTTGTTGGTCTTTCAGGGCATCAATAAGCTCCTGTTCTTCTTTTCCTCCACCCCTTATGGATGGAAGAAGCATGCAGAGATGTTTCTGAAAAATGATTTTATAATCTGAACAGAGCTCTTTACATTTACTGATCTTAGCTGTGATTTCCGGGAATTGAATGGCAATACTGTCCCTCATCATATCTTGACATTGAATGTCACTGTGATGCAGTTCATCCATGATTCGTTGGACTCGTCGTATCAGGCTAACACTGATCTCCCTGACTAACTGAGCGGCTGCCGAATCAAGTTTTTTCAGAGGATAAAGCCATGCGGTCATGGGCACGGCATTCTCTCCATTTTTTCCCAACATTTTTGGTAGCTCTGAGTACACCTTGATGGCATCAGCATAGGAGACTGGATTGTTTTCCAGAGCAAAATCTCCATGAAAAGTGCAGCTGAACTTGTCAATTTTCTCTTGTTCCATGTCATTCATTTTCAAATCTGCCTGACCCTCTATTGATATTGTAGGAATCTTTTTGATT
The DNA here is from genome assembly GCF_022985175.1 of Labeo rohita. NCBI lineage: Eukaryota > Metazoa > Chordata > Actinopteri > Cypriniformes > Cyprinidae > Labeo > Labeo rohita. The sequence continues at coordinate 33,471,948 of NC_066870.1, forward strand.
ATTGCATGGAGGTGACCTTGTATCTCTTGATGATTTTCATTGGACAAAACTTCACGATCAAAAATAAAGAACGCCTGAGCTCCATACAGTAGAGCCGTAACAACATGTGTGGCCGAACCCTCCTGAAATACATTGGAGTGCTTTATGTTCCCTGCTCCAAGATGCTCCATAGTTAACTGCTCAAAATGTGATATTGCCTGATACTGTAAAGTAACTCGAGACTGATGTTTTGATGACTTCTTGTCATTTAAATAGTCTCCTGATCCTTTCACACTGACTAATCCACTCATAAAGCTGGCTTCAAGAGCTGCAGAGACATTAAGAGCACTGACTTTGTCTTCACTTGAATCTGAGGCAATGACTTTGAAGTCAGTGTTTGGCTGATGCCGTACATCAATATTATTTTGCAGCATCTTAGCATCCCAGAGAGTTATTCCTTAAAAAAAAAAAGAAAAGAAAGTGTATGTGTGTGTTTGCTTTTACTTGCATTTTGTCCCAACTTTTTAGTAATTGAGTTTATGTATGTAATTGAGGTAAGAGAAAGACATTTTGACATGTATTTGACAAGTAAAACTCCACACTGCCAAAGTTGTATTCTCATTTTATTCTCATTTATATATATTGCAAAACTAATATAAATGAGAATAAAATGAGAATATAAATTTGGCAGTGTGTAGATTTACTTGTCAAATACATGTCAAAATGTTGTCATCTTCTGATTAAGATATACGTACAATGTAAGCTAACCGAAGTGAGCTCAGAAATGTTTTTTTTTTTACCTGGAATGAGGAGATCTCTTCGGCAGTCATAAAGCATCCCTAGTTGAAAAGGCCGGCCAAGACAAGCCATTTGAATGGTCTCAGAGTCTGACATCTTTCTAAAAGTTGACAAAATAAGGTTTTAGTGAGCAGATTTAAAAAGGGGGAAATGATAAGCCTATTTAACATGCACAACCGCTTGATCATTCATTTTGAAATGTGACTGGAAGAATGAAAAAAAAGCATGATAATTAGATAAATAAGTAAATAAATCTAATTAAGTTATGCATCCACTGAATTCTCGGAATCCAATGACATTCCGTCCATTGGACAGTTTAGCGGAAACAACAGAAAACTTGATTGTAGACATAGGAACAAATAATGAATGATTTTTAAAGCAGTCAAAGACAGACGTCATAGCAGCTTCTGTAGTTGGTCACGCCCAGAGCGATTCACATTGAGCGAAGTTAGTAAAAGAACTGCATTAATGCTCAGGCTTCCATTACTAGCTCTAAAGTGATGGTTTGAAAGTAACAACGTAGCTGTGGGGTGAGATGCGTAAGAAATTAATACTTTTATTTAGCAAGGAGGCGTTACATTGATCAAAAGTGAGGATAAAGACATTTATAATGTTACAAAAGATTTCTATCTCAGATAAATGGTGTACTTCTGAACCTTCTATTCATCAAAGAAACCTGAAAAAAATTATACTTAGCTGTTTTCAACATAGTAATAATCACAAACGTTTTTTGAGCAGCAAATCAGAATATTAGAATGATTTCTGAAGGATCATGTGACTGGATTAATGATGCTAAAATTAAACTTTAAAATCATAGGAATAAATTACATTTTAAAATATATTCAAACAGATATTAAATAGTTAAATATTTCAAAATTGTACTGTTTTTGCTGTTCTTTGGATCAAATAAATGCTGGCCTGGTGAGCAGAAGAGACTTCTTTAAAAAACATTAAAAAACGTTTGACTGCTAGCGTATATATATATATATATATATATATATATATATATATATATATATATATTGTTTGTTTTTTTGTTTTTGTTTTTTTTGCTATTTAATTTTGTTATTTATAATGATATTTTGTGTTTTTCTGCAGATAGAAGAAAGTCATGCACGTTTGACACTACATTTTACTGTATTGGGCTGTCATTTTTAAATAATGGATTGCAATAATTTTAAAATTATCTTTGTTTGGATTAACTTAGTTTTTAACAAGTGTAAGACAATAACATCTATACATAAATTGCATTTTAATAGTAGCAATATAATTTTTGGGCATGGTGAAAAGTTTCCAAAACTGACCTTCATTTAAGAAAAAGTTGCTAGTTTTCCATAGAAAAAAAACACCCACTTACTGTAATGGAATTGTTGTCACTTGTGTAAACACCTGCAAAACAAGCAACAAAAAAATAACAATGATTCCATAAAGGAATGCAGTCCTTGAACCAGTTATTGAGCAATTATTATGACAGTGTCTTATGCTCCAGTAGCTTTTCAGAGATAACATCATTTAATAGTGCATACCTTTTTTATCCAGTAGACTGTAAGCCTCAAGAACGATTTGTCCTTCTCAGCCTGAGTTCCAGACCCTGATCATTGTGAACTGACTGCTGGGGTTTTATAGTTATGTAAGGCCACACCTTGCAACAGTCTGATTGGGCAAGTGCTCTTAAATAGTTTTGTGTAGACATAAAACTGTGTGTTTTCTGACGTGTTGCTTGTGGGTGATAATAAACATGCCAATAAAATAAATTTAAATGAATTTTTAAGTCTTTGCATGTACAAAGAGATTAATATGTACAAACAGAAACAGTTGCAGCGATATGATTTCACAAAACAACTGGGAAAAAAAAAAACATTTAGCCAGTCACTTTCAAGTGGAGCGGTATTTGATCTGGTCATTTTTTTTTTCTTTTAATTCTTTTAAATCTTCATACTACAGAATGATGGAGGTGTCGGCCTGTACTGTTTGCCTTGCAGTGTAAAAATAATTGTACCATTACTGCAAAATTTGTGGTTATATGCATTGTACTTCTAACAATTATTTCTGTGCTTTATTTATCAGTAAGGTAGAGTACTAATACCACATTCACTGTACTTAAAAGGTACACTGTGGTCATGTGTCCTTTAGTGTTTACAGCACAAAAGAAGATCTGGTTATTTCTCAGATATATATGTCATGAAGGACTTGTGATATTGTGATGGTTTCACTGATATTAATGTAATTTTGAGCAACATCCCCTTCACACAATACCCTTCATGGAAGAACTATGCAGGTAAAGTCACCTAATCAACTGTTTTGTCATTACTTCTGGATTTTTGTATTATAGGCTTTCATGAAGTTGCATTTAGGCATTCTTGAGCCCATGTTTCATTGTAACACTATGTGAGTTTTGTTTCCTTGAATGTCATGTTAGTGATTCTTTGCACTCCCAAACTGTATTCAGTTCAGTGTTTAGATTCTTGATCGGTGCCTGGGGACCAAATTTGATGCATTTTAGTCTTTTTTTTCATATCCTGTTGCATCATTAACACATTTAAGCATTTGTGACTTTCGTTTCCTTGTTTCTTGACTTTCATTTCACTGATTCTTTGCATTCCTCATACTGTATTCAGATCAGGAGCAGTTCTAGCCTTTCGTCAGACCATCAATATATAAGTAAATAAATAAATAAAACCCCTTTCATTTTCTTAGTTGACTTATAAAGTGTATTGTTACTTTTTTGTGTGAGAAACCACTGCAGATGATTCAGTGTGTGAACTGTCTGAATTGATCAAACTGAATCACAAATAATTTTACGTTTAATTAGTCCCAGGTGTGGTTTGTATGTTACGGAAGCCCATTTCTGCCACTGAATAAAAAATATGTTATTGCGACTTTTTGTCTGATGTAAACTCACAATTGCGAAAAATAAAGTCAGTTTTTTTTCTTGCAAATGCAGTTTTGTATCTTGTAATTCTGACCTTTTTTTTTTCGCAGTTGCAAGCTTATATCTCACAATTCTGAGAAAAAAAGTCAGAATTGTGAGATAAAAAGTTGCACTTACCTTTTGTTTGTTTGTTTTTATTCAGTGGCAGAAACAGGCAGTATGTGGATATTCACAGGTATAAAATGCACAAAATGCAATAGCCACAATCATTATGGTTAAATAAGATAAAATACATATCTATCATAGCCAAATTACATGTGTTATATTAAACATAGCAAAAAACGTGTTATATTAAAAACACAGTTTAACACATTCAGATATGACCGTCTTTATTAAATGAGTAAATGTACACTGCCAGTCAAAAGTTTGGGATAATTGACCAGTTGCCCCCCCAGTATTCATTGATGAAGAGAATATTCAAAAGAACAGCATTTATTTAAAATAAAAATCTTTTGTGACATTATAAATGTCTTTATTGTCACTTTTAATCGATTTAATGTGTCCTTGCTGAGCAACTAAGTAATGGCTGCTGAAAATTCAGCTTTGTGTCACAGGAATAAATTACATAAAATTGATTACAATTTTATTGTATATTTCATGCGGACTTGGTGGACATGAGACTGAGAGTGGTTATAAAACATGTAGTATGATTGCTAAAGTATTATCAGGGTAAATGTTTCTCAGGTCAACATATAATAATGTAGAAAGTGTAGCGATGCTACTCATTAAGATGCTCTTGCTCTGTGCTTGTGGACTAAATTTTAGACATTTTAGACATATTTTACATTAACTGTTTTTGTAATTATTATTTATTTATTTTTTGCCATTGCATCGTTTGTGTGTTTTGCTTCCTTGTTTCTTGAATGTTAGTGATTCTTTACATTCCCAAACTGCATTCAGATCCTCTTGCAAATTTTAGGCATTCATTTTATGTCCCTTTAGCTTCCGTGTATAGGAGCTATGTAAATGAGTTTTAATTGTTCTTAAATTTCTGCATAGCATTTGCATGACTTTTGCTTCCTTGTTTCCTGAATGTTGAATGTGATTCTTTACATTCCCAAACTGTATTGAGATCCTCTTGATCGGTGCCTAAGGACCAAATTTTATGTCTTATAGTCTTTTTTTTCATATCCTTTTGCATCTTTTGCTTAATTGCTTTTATGCTCCAGTACAACATTTGTGACTATTGTTTCCTTATATTTTTTACTTTTATTTCACTGATTCTTTGCATTCCCATACTATATTCAGATCAGGAGCATTTCTTTGGTCAGACATTTTAGACATTTTTTACATTCATTTGGCTTCAGTAAATGAGAGACATGTATAGGCTATACATATAAAAAACATATAATGTTTTTTTTTCCGCCATTGCATCATTTGTGTGAGTTTTGCTTCCTTGTTTCTTAGGCATTTTAGGCATTCTTTTTATATCCTTTTGATTCAAGTATAAGAGGGCCATGTAAATAAGTTTTAATTGTTCTTATATTTCTTTACATTCCCAAACTGCATTCAGATCCTTTTGCAAAATTTTAGGCATTCATTTTATATCCTTTTGGCTTCAGAATATGAGGGTCATGTAAATGAGGCTTAATTGCCCTTAGGTTCCTGCATAGGATTTGAATTCTTTGCATTCCCATACTGTATTCAGATCAGGAGCATTTCTTTGGTCAGACCATCAAAGAATAATAAAAAAAGAGGATAAATAAATCTTCTTTAAATTTGTAGTTGTCATATAAACTATATTGTTACGATTCAGTGTGTAAGTGAACTGTCCAAATTGATCAAACTAAATCACAAATGATTTCAATTTTAAGTAGTCCCAGGTGTGGTTTGTATGTTACACAAGCCTGTTTCCACCACTGAATAAAACTGATCTCACAATTCTGCCTTTTTTTTTTCGGAGAATTGCACGATACAAACTTGCAATTCAGACTTTTCTTCTCAGAATTGCGAGATATAAATTCAGAATTGCAACTTTTTTCTTGCAAATGCGAGTTTGTATCTCGCAATTCTGACTTTTTTTTTTATAAACTCACAATTGTGAGTTATGACGTCCAGTTGCGAGGGGGAAAAAGACTAATATGTTCTCAGAATTGTGAGTTTATATCTCACAGTTCTGACTTAATAACTCACAAATAAGTCACAATTCCAAGATATAAACTTTCAATTCAGAGAAAAAAGTCTGAATTGTGAATTTATATTTCACAATTCTAACTTTATTTCTCAAAATTGTGACTTTATTTCTCATTATGCTTGCATTTCTGACTTTATAACTCGCAATTGTGAGTTTATATCACGCAATTCAATGCTAAAATATTATCAGGGTAAATGTTTCTCAGGTCAGCATATAATAATGTCCATTGTCACACAAGTGATTTGTCAGTAATATTTTACTGGGTCTCAACAGTAGAACTCGTACCCCGGTAGAAAGGGTCGAGCGATGCCCCTGATTAAGATGCTCTTGCTCTGTGTTTGTGGACCAAATTGTAGACATTTTAAACATTTTTTACATTCATTTGGCTTCAGTAAATGAGAGACATGTATAGGAGGCTATACATATAAAAAAAACATATAATGTTTTTTTTTTTGCCGCCATTGTATCATTTGTGTGAGTTTTGCTTCCTTGTTTCTTAGGCATTTTATGCATTCTTTTTATATCCTTTTGGCTTCAAGCATAAGAGGGTCATGTAAATAAGTTTTAATTGTTCTTAAATTTCTGCATAGCATTTGCATGACTTTTGCTTCCTTGTTTCCTGAATGTTAGTGATTCTTTACATTCCCAAACTGCATTCAGATCCTCTTGATCAGTGCCTGAGGACCAAATTTTATGTCTTTTAGTCTTTTTTTTCATATCCTTTTGCATCATTAAAGGATGCTTAATTGCTTTTATGCTCCAGGACAACATTTGTGACTATTGTTTTTTTTTTTTTTTTTTTTTTTTTTTTTATTTCACTGATTCTTTGCATTCCCATACTATATTCAGATCAGGAGCATTTCTTTGGTCAGACCATCAAAGAATAATAAAAAAAAGAGAATAAATCTTCTTTAAATTTCATAGTTGTCATATAAACTATATTGATTCAGTGTGTGAGTGAACCGTCCAAATTGATCAAACTAAATCACAAATGATTTCAATTTTAATTAGTCCCAGGTGTGGTTTGTATGTTACACAAGCCTGTTTCCGCCACTGAATAAAACTGATCTCACAATTCTGCCTTTTTTTTCGGAGAATTGCACAATACAAACTTGCAATTCAGACTTTTCTTCTCAGAATTGCGAGATATAAATTCAGAATTGCAACTTTTTTCTTGCAAATGCGAGTTTGTATCTCGCAATTCTGACTTTTTTTTTTTTATAAACTCACAATTGTGAGTTATGACGTCCAGTTGTGAGGGGGAAAAAGACTAATATGTTCTCAGAATTGTGAGTTTATATCTCATTATGCTTGCATTTCTGACTTTATAACTCGCAATTGTGAGTTTATATCACGCAATTCAATGCTAAAATATTATCAGGGTAAATGTTTCTCAGGTCAGCATATAATAATGTCCATTGTCACACAAGTGATTTGTCAATAATAATTTACTGGGTCTCCACAGTAGAACTCGTACCCCGGTAGAAAGGGTCGAGCGATGCCCCTGATTAAGATGCTCTTGCTCTGTGTTTGTGGACCAAATTGTAGACATTTTAGACATTTTTTACATTCATTTGGCTTCAGTAAATGAGAGACATGTATAGGAGGCTATACATATAAAAAAAAACATATAATGTTTTTTTTTCCGCCATTGCATCATTTGTGTGAGTTTTGCTTCCTTGTTTCTTAGGCATTTTATGCATTCTTTTTATATCCTTTTGGCTTCAAGCATAAGAGGGTCATGTAAATAAGTTTTAATTGTTCTTAAATTTCTGCATAGCATTTGCATGACTTTTGCTTCCTTGTTTCCTGAATGTTAGTGATTCTTTACATTCCCAAACTGCATTCAGATCCTCTTGATCAGTGCCTGAGGACCAAATTTTATGTCTTTTAGTCTTTTTTTTTTCATATCCTTTTGCATCATTAAAGGATGCTTAATTGCTTTTATGCTCCAGGACAACATTTGTGACTATTGTTTCCTTTTTTTTTTTTTTTACTTTTATTTCACTGATTCTTTGCATTCCCATACTATATTCAGATCAGGAGCATTTCTTTGGTCAGACCATCAAAGAATAATAAAAAAAAGAGAATAAATCTTCTTTAAATTTGTAGTTGTCATATAAACTATATTGTTACGATTCAGTGTGTAAGTGAACCGTCCAAATTGATCAAACTGAATCACAAATGATTTCAATTTTAATTAGTCCCAGGTGTGGTTTGTATGTTACACAAGCCTGTTTCCACCACTGAATAAAACTGATCTCACAATTCTGCCTTTTTTTTCGGAGAATTGCACAATACAAACTTGCAATTCAGACTTTTCTTCTCAGAATTGCGAGATATAAATTCAGAATTGCAACTTTTTTCTTGCAAATGCGAGTTTGTATCTCGCAATTCTGACTTTTTTTTTTTTATAAACTCACAATTGTGAGTTATGACGTCCAGTTGTGAGGGGGAAAAAGACTAATATGTTCTCAGAATTGTGAGTTTATATCTCACAGTTCTGACTTAATAACTCACAAATAAGTCACAATTCCAAGATATAAACTTTCAATTCAGAGAAAAAAGTCTGAATTGTGAATTTATATTTCACAATTCTAACTTTATTTCTCAAAATTGTGACTTTATTTCTCATTATGCTTGCATTTCTGACTTTATAACTCGCAATTGTGAGTTTATATCACGCAATTCAATGCTAAAATATTATCAGGGTAAATGTTTCTCAGGTCAGCATATAATAATGTCCATTGTCACACAAGTGATTTGTCAGTAATATTTTACTGGGTCTCAACAGTAGAACTCGTACCCCGAGCGATGCCCCTGATTAAGATGCTCTTGCTCTGTGTTTGTGGACCAAATTGTAGACATTTTAGACATTTTTTACATTCATTTGGCTTCAGTAAATGAGAGACATGTATAGGAGGCTATACATATAAAAAAAAACATATAATGTTTTTTTTTCCGCCATTGCATCATTTGTGTGAGTTTTGCTTCCTTGTTTCTTAGGCATTTTATGCATTCTTTTTATATCCTTTTGGCTTCAAGCATAAGAGGGCCATGTAAATAAGTTTTAATTGTTCTTAAATTTCTGCATAGCATTTGCATGACTTTTGCTTCCTTGTTTCCTGAATGTTAGTGATTCTTTACATTCCCAAACTGCATTCAGATCCTCTTGATCAGTGCCTGAGGACCAAATTTTATGTCTTTTAGTCTTTTTTTTCATATCCTTTTGCATCATTAAAGGATGCTTAATTGCTTTTATGCTCCAGGACAACATTTGTGACTATTGTTTCCTTTTTTTTTTTTTTTTACTTTTATTTCACTGATTCTTTGCATTCCCATACTATATTCAGATCAGGAGCATTTCTTTGGTCAGACATTTTAGACATTTTTTACATTCATTTGGCTTCAGTAAATGAGAGACATGTATAGGCTATACATATAAAAAACATATAATGTTTTTTTTTTCCGCCATTGCATCATTTGTGTGAGTTTTGCTTCCTTGTTTCTTAGGCATTTTAGGCATTCTTTTTATATCCTTTTGATTCAAGTATAAGAGGGCCATGTAAATAAGTTTTAATTGTTCTTATATTTCTTTACATTCCCAAACTGCATTCAGATCCTTTTGCAAAATTTTAGGCATTCATTTTATATCCTTTTGGCTTCAGAATATGAGGGTCATGTAAATGAGGCTTAATTGCCCTTAGGTTCCTGCATAGGATTTGAATGAGTTTCATTTCCTTGTTTCTTCAGTGTCATGTTACTCATCAAGTCCCAAACTGCATTCAGATACTCCTGTTCTGTGCCTAAATAAATGCATGGTTTCAAGTAAAAATTACAAATTCGAATTTTATAGTTTAAATAAACCTTGTAAGTTGCAAACATTATTTTGTTGAGCTCTGTTGACATAATAATGTTGGTCATTACATTGACTTAATATTGTGTGTAATTTAAATGCAAATTTGTCTGTCAACTGGATTTCTTTAAAAATTAAGTTGCAGTAACTCAATGAGGTTCCAGTGGAAATGAGGTAGTGGATTTCTAATTCCCAGCCTGCTTTGCTTAAGACTGGATAAGGAGAGTAAATGTTGAAATTAAGTGTTATTTTTGTGTTTGTTTAGTGCAGTGATTCTCAAACTTTTCGATTAATAAAATTATTAAATGTGACCACAAAACCAGTCAAGGGTTTGAACTGAGATTTATACATCATCTGAAACCTGAATAAATAAGTTTTCCACTGATGTATGGTTTGTTAGGATAGGAAAAAATTTGGTTGAGATACAACTATTTGAAAATCTGGAATCTGAGGGTGCAAACAAAATCTAAATATTGAAAATGGCCTTTAAAACTTGTCCAAATGAAGTTTTTAGCAATGCATATTATTAATCAAAAATTAAGTTTTGATATATTTATACAGCTGGAAATTTACAAAACATCTTTATGGAACATGATCTTTACTTAATATTCCAATGATTTTTGGCTTAAAAGAAACATCGATCATTTTGACCCATACAATGCTACAAATATGGATATTGGTAGAAATATACCTTTGCTACATGAGACTGGTTTTGTGGTCCAGGGTCACAAATGATAAATGGTTATAAATGAAAAAAGAATGAAAAATTAATGAAGGCTATATTAAAAAAAAAAAAAAAAACACAACACAAATGTATGGTTGCTCTCTATTGAAGCAAAACACACACAGTTTGCATTTGAGGATCCTCAGATCCTTTACCCCAAAGAGTTAAAAAAATTTTGAATCCTGTTTAGAATACATATGGGGGAATTTATACAGTAGAGATTTCAGTTTGTTCTTCCTTTCCTGAAACTTTTAAACACCCTTTTTACTGCTGTGATTTTAACTCCAAGTTTTGAATGGATGTTTTCAATTAGATAAAAAAAATATATATATTTATCTTTATAGTTTCAGAAAATAGCTTGTTTTTAGGAATGACTGAATTCCCAGTTTTGTGATTGAACATGGTAATTTTAGTGGGCATACATCACATTTACACATGTAAATTGAAGAAATGTAAACCCTCCTTTTTCTTTCTTCGATTTTGTAAGAATATTTCAAAGTTTGCTTTCAAATATTTCGAACAAAACAAAAAGTAGAAAGACAAGAAATATATGCTCCTTATCGTCAAAATAGTTACTAGTGCTGTCCTGATTACTAGCTTTGTTATAGTCATGGGTCCATTCATTTTTAAATCTTTCAAAAGCTATTTTTTTTAATGTCAGTGTGGTGTGCCTTACGATGTTGATATAAAATGCAAAATGTGCAATAAAAATTTTAAATGGCAGTAAGACATTTCTATTTTTCATTTCATATTTATATTTCAATCTTTCTGTTCAATTTAAAATGGAAACAACTCACACAATTATTAAGGAGCATAATTTTCAGCTATATATAACAGCTATAATAATAAGAAGAAATTAAGAGTTCAGATGCAAAACCAGCTAAAAGCCATCTCGGTCAAAAATGAGATAATGATACTGAGTGAATGCTCCTGACACATAGTATACATCCATCAAATACTTTTACTTCAAACTCGTTAAATTCCAGCCTCAGCCCAATCAGAAGTGCCAGTACTTACAAAGAAACCTATACAAAGTAGCCAGAAAGAAATTCTTATTTTAAAGAAATACGTCAGATGGATTTAGCTGGTTTTGCATCTGAACTCTTCAAATGTTCCTTGAGCAGCAATCAGCATAATTTCTGAAGGATCATGTGACACTGAAAACTGGCTTAAAGGAGAACTCCACTTCCAGAACAACAATTCACAAATAGTTTACTCCCCTTCTTGTCATCCAAGATGTTCATGTCTTTCTGTCTTCAGTCGTGAGGAAATTATTGTTTTTGAGGAAATCATTTCAGGATTTTTCTATATGTAATGGACTTCATGGTGCCCCGATTTTGAACTTCCAAATTGTAGTTTAAATGCAGCTTGAAAGTGCTCTATTGATCCCAGCCGAGAAAGAAGGGTCTTATCTAGCGAAAATAAAAATTTGTATACTTTTTAAGCACAAAAACTCATGTAGCACAGGCTCTGGGATGCGCGTTCACGACGGTACGTGCTATTGATTCACGTCGAAAGGTCTTGCAGAACGTAGGCGGAACTACAGACCCAGTGCAAAGCGAACGTGCAAAGACTAAGAAAGTGTAAGTAAGTCAAACGCTGTTTACAAACAAAAAGGTACAACGATGTCGGACGATACTGAAGTTGTAGGCGAAAATAAGATGTTTAAAAAAAATAGAGTTTTTCGCCACACTCTATCTTTTTGAGCCGGAGTACACAGACGATGAACTTAGATGTGATTCGTAGCAGTGATGGGAAGATCATTTTACCGACTCTGACCTTTCTCATTCAGCAAAATGAACAATTCTTTTTTCGAGTCAGTTCGTTCATTTTGTTAATTTCGTTAATTTTAGCAAAATCAGCGTCATGTGACAGCCCCATAAGAAGAACGAATGACTCAAAAAACCCGAAGACTCAAAACAGGTGAACTAATTCCAGTACAGAACCTAATAGGATGTTGCGCATGTGCGACTGAACGAATAACTCCCTGAGACGACTCGTTCTTCCCGAGTCACATTAAAGATTTGTTCGAATTGAACTAATTGTTCAAGAACGACCCATCACTAATTCGCAGCATCGTGGATGCGCATCCCAGAGCCTGTACTACACAAGCTTTTGTGCTTAAAACATATACAAATTTTTATTTTTCAAAAAAAATGGCCGATCGTTTCGCTAGATAAGACCCTTCTTCCTCGCTGGGATCATTTAGAGCCCTTTGAAGCCGCATTTAAACTGCATTTTGGAAGTTCAAAATTGGGGCACCAATGAAGTCCATTATATGGCGAAAAATTCTGAAATGTTTCCTTAAAAACCATAATTTCTTTACGATTGAAGAGATTAAAGACATGAACATCTTAGATGACAAGGGGGTGAGTAAATCATTTGTAAATTGTTGTTCTGGAAGTGGAGTTCTCCTTTAATGAAGATTAGCATGACAAGAAAAAATACGTTTTAAAATATATTCAAATAGAAAGCGTTTTCTTTCAAATTGTAGGTTTACTGTTTTTGCTGTATTTTTGATCAAATAGGACCTAAATGCAGCGTTGCTGAGCAGAAGGTTCAGTTCATAGATACGTTTACATAAGGTAAAAAAGATACATTTAACATAATTTTTCTTAGTAATCAACTTAAAAGTATTAAGTACAAAGTATTAAGTTGTTTAACTCCGTGTAGTTTGTTGGTTAAACAACTTCATTAGAAGTTGTCTTAATGAGAGTGTATATCCTTTTGGCTCCATTATAAGAGGGCCATGTAAATGACACTTAATTGCTCTTATGTTTCTGCATAGCATTTGCATGACTTTTGTTTCTTTGTTTCTTGAACATCATGTTACTGATTCTTTGCATTCCCAAACTGCATTCAGATACTCTTTCTCTGTGCCCATTGGCCATATTTTAGACATTTCAGACATTCATTTGCTCAGGGATGGTTCCAGTACCCGAACAAGTATCACACCAATATTTAAATTTTTTTGTATGTACCACATTTATTCATTTATTTATTTTTTCAATATGGACTAGAGAAAACTTAATATGAATTTTAAAATTTTAAATACTGTTGACCAGAGCATGTTAGCCAGCTTAGCCAGATCGGCTAGCTCTTCACTGGGTGGAAATGAGCTCAAAGTTGAACTTTTTTAATGTACGTTCACTCTCTAACAAGGGTCTCCTCATCAGTGATATTGTGGATGATCGTAAGTTTGATTTCTTCTGTTTGGTTGAGACCTGGCAGCAAGAGAATGACTTTTTAGAGTTTTCAGACGTGGTGGAGGCTTAGCGATATTTCACAAATGGACTTACAAAGCATCTCCATTGACTGTGTTTAACATACACTTCCTTTGAATAAGTTGCTTTATCTATCAGCGGTCCAACGCCTATAGTTCAAGCTTTTTTGCATTTGTAACCTCACTGTGTACCTTAGTACCTAATATTATTCTATTGGGTGACTTCAGTATTCATGTGGACAGTGCTGGTAACTCATTCACAAAGGACTTTATTTCCTGCCTGGACAATTTTGGTCTCCAACAATATGTGGACTTTCCAACCTATTTTAAAGGCCACACACTGGACCTCGTTTGCTGTTCAGGTGTTACACCTCTACAATGTACAGGAACATGCAATACCCATATCAGATATACATTGCTTAATTTTAATGTTAACGTTACACTCTCTAGATCCAAACAACAACGTTCCATGACATTCCGAAATCTAAACAAAAATATAAATATCAACCCCTCAGCTTTTACTGTTGCAATCACCGACCTCCCATGTAGTGATCATCTCTCTTCTGATGGTCTGGTCTCCTTTTATATTCCTGAATTACAGGAGCTCTTGGACTAGCATCAAAGGAGAACTCCACTTCCAGAACAACAACAATCCACTTCCTTGTCATCTAAGATGTTCATGTCTTTCTGTTTTCAGTTGTAAAGAAATTATGTTTTTTGAGGAAAGCATTTCAGTATTTTTCTCCATATAATGGACTTCATTGGTGCCCTGATTTTGAACTTCCAAAATGCAGTTTAAATGCAGCTTCAAAGGGCTCTAAATGATCCCAGCCGAGGAAGAAGGATATTTTCTAGCAAAACGATTGATCGTTTTTTTTCAGAAAATAAAAATTTGTATGCTTTTTAAGCACAAAACTCGTGTTGCACAGGCTCTGAGATGTGCGTCCACGATGCTACGAATTAGTGATGGGTCGTTCTTGAACGATTCGTTCATTCATTCATCTTATGGGACGGTCACGTGATGAACGAACGACTCAAACCCAAAAACTTGTCAGATAAGAGGTGAGGTGAGCTAATCATAGACTAAAGACCCAGGTAAACAATTAATGAATCTTTTCTGTTTCTTATAGCATTATAGTTTTGTCTTGTTTGTAGTGTGATCAACGTTTGTGTAAGCAGTAGATGTGTTAGGGAAGTAACACGTAACATTTTAATTATATTTTGTTAAAATGAACAAAATGAACGAAATGACTCAAAAAAAGATTTGTTCATTTTGCTGAACGAGACTCAAAGGTCCGAGTCGGTAAAATGATCCGAACTTCCCATCACTACTACGACTCAAGTCCAAGTTCATCGTCTGTGTAGAGCAGAAGTGGAGTTCTCCTTTAAAATTTTCACTTGCCTGTACATTTTAGCTTTAATTAAAAAAATAATATCACATCTGCTGAGTTAGTGAACCGTAATCAAGCACATGCAACAGAAGCGCCCTCTCGTTCTCTGTCTTTCTCCTCACTGCCAATTAATATTAGAAAGTAGGTGAATTGCTTGACTTTCTATGCTATGGAAATATCCAAAAGCACAATTTAACTACAAACTTTCAGCAGTGTTTGTGAGAGGGGGATGTGCTTCTGTGTCGTTTCTCGCTCAATTGGCATGTTTTACCTCACCTCACATACAGCGGCTATACAGACATGAATGTAACATTTATTCTGTTAATTAGATTCATTCACATCAAAGACGTCCTTAATGTCAGGATGTCAGTAAAGGAGAGACCTGATAATTTTTAATTGTTCACATTTATTTGTCACATTTATGGCTTCTTCATACACTATAAACACCCTTTATCTTCATTTTTCAGTTTAAAGCTATGGCCCCAACAATGAAGTGTGTGTGTTTATTAATGTGTTTATTTGAATTGAAAGTTATTATATATATTTTACAGGACTTACTTAATAACACAACAATCATTTTCAGTGCTAAAGTGTTATCAAGTGCTTAGCAGTGCACACTATACTTCCAGTGCTTTCCAGTATACTAAGAAGTTAAAGAAAACTGAAATGAATTGATTTGTCATCAAGCCTTTGAATAGCCTTAAATTAAATTGTATTTGCCAAATAATAAAACACAACTATTGTTTTTTATGATACTTCAGTGTACATCAGGATCAGTTCCTAGGTCAATGGCAAAGCAAATACAATGCTAATTTCTTATGCCTGTCAAGCAAAATTCACAAGGTAAGTAAAAAGATGCACACTCTTCTTTGGTAATTAAGACGTGTAGAACTTTATTTATATAGCATATTTTAAAACCAAAAGTTTAGAAAGTGCTTTACAGCAGACATATGGAAGAAGAAAAGTAAAATCTTCACAGTGTTTTAGGTGATGTACATGTATCTTTTGTAGGATGAATAGAAATTAAAAATAACTTCCTTTAATAAACCATAAATACGGATTCACAGACTGTCTTGTTTGTTTATGCATTTTGCTTCTCTTTGCAAATTCTTTTCCTTTCTTCTTCCTCTTTAGCCCTGTTCGCAATGTCGATTCTCCTCTTCTCTTCTTCTCTCGATTTCCGTATATTTCTCTCATATTCAATTTCACGTTGCGCTTTATTAAGTTCTTCTCTTAATATAGTTTTTTCATAATCATAAACCACTGGTCTAGCACTTTGATGATTCCCACTGTTACCAGAGTTTTTATTTCCCATTTGCAGTGTTTTGAAGAAAGCTGTATGCCATTAGAGAGAGAAACATTCGTCCATTAAAGTATAATCCAACCACTAAATGCTATAGTATTTATCATAAAAGAGGCAGTAGTTAAAGTTTACCGTTTACTGATGACTGTTTCTTTCCTCAGGTTTTGCTCAGCTTCTGCCTTCTGTATCCTAAAGGAGACATTGATGCTTGTTATGAAAAAAAATATATATTATATGCTGAATATTCTGTAGTTGGAAACAGATGTTTAATTGTAAAAGTTGAAGCATTCATGCCTCATTCTGTCAACTTGCCTACAGTTACTGAAAAAACTACAGCCATCTGAAAAACGACTTTTGTTAAACTCTGTTAACAACATACCTGTTTCCACTTGATACTTCAGTAGTTTGTTGTGTCTTGGCTCATCCAGTTCTCAGGTACAGCTGGTGTGTGTGCGAGAATGTGTGTGTAAGCTACTAGTGTAAGGCACTTTTATACAGTGCTGAGGTGTGGCAGTGCTGTGAATTGACACATCTGTCACTGATCAGCCAATGAGACTGCAGCGTTGTGGAGGAAATGAGAGGTTGGTTATTTTAGCATTTCATTTCAGATCAGTCTTAAATTCTTTAGGTGTTTCAGGTGTGTTAATTGCAAATTTTAGTATTTGCTAAAATTACCTTTAACTTTCACACAGAGATCATATAATACATGTAATACCTTTTTATACACTAAAAAATGCTGGGTGAAATATGGACAAGCCCAACAACTCAGCTAGTGTTTAAAAATTACTGTATGGTATGGTTGGCTTAAAATGAACCCAAAATAGATTGTAAATTAAAAATCAGACACATAATTACTAGAGGCATCTGTTATAAAAATGTTGGGTGTAGAGTGTATTAAGTGAAAATGCATTGTGGGAATGCAACCAAGGAAATAAAAGTGTGCGATAAAAGTGTGGATGGGTTCCTATGACCCACTTTAAGGGTGCTTTAATACCTGGCACTTTGTTTCGGAACCTTAGTTCGGTTCGTTTGGGCATATGTAAACACGGCAATCGCGCTCGGATACGCGGCAAAACAATCGTTCTGAGATCGCCGGAACGAGGTGGTCTCGGCTCGATTGAAAACAATCTCTGGAGCGAACCTGTGAATGTCATGGGCACGTCTTCGCCATTCAAAATCAAAGCGTGCATTTTCATTTTATAATGCCGTCTTATTGCTCTCTTTGTAGTAGGTGTATTTTAAAAATGTTTTCCCGACGAATCCTGGACTCCTGCTAAAAATTATAAATTAATGTAACGATAGCTACATAAAATGGAACAATAAGCCCGCAAAACTGTTGTTGTTGCATCCTGACGGATGACAGCTGAATACCAGAAAATAAACCGTGGAACTTGTATTAGCACATTTGGTCTGTTTAGAAACTTTGCCGTGTGAAAGCGAACCGCACCAAGAATAAAATGCAACATTGTAATAAATGCAATCCCTGTTTCGGAACAAAGCAATCGATCTACAGGTGTGAAAGCATCCGTCTCCTGGCTGCAGCGATTTGACTAAAGGGTCATGCTTCAAGTTGAAGCTTTGAAAAAAAGACCCACTAGAGGGCGCAAGTTCTCTTTCTCCACTGAAATAGACCTCTGAAAATTACATTGATTTTTAACAAAATGAAATGCATGCAATTCATGGGAGGAAAATGATGCCCAAACACAAGAGCCCCATAAATGTCTAGGACTGATATAACAATAATCAACAGTAGTTTTTAGTATCAATGATATACTATTATAGTTTTTGTTAATATTTTGGAATAATTTTATTTTTATATTTTCTGTTTTTAATTTTAAAGTTTTAGTAGTATTATTGTGGTTTTGTCAATTTGTCATTTAGTTTTAGTATATTTATTTTTTGTTATTTCAGTACGTTGTTTATTTTAATTTCAGTTACATTTATTTTACTACAGTAACATTTATTTATTTACTTGTTTGTTTGTTTGTTTGTTTGTGTGTGTGTGTGTGTGTGTGTGTGTGTGTGGTTTTAGTTAACTTTGATAACCCAACCAGCAGTACTAACAAATAATAAATTATATAAGTTATATTTATAAGTTATATTTATTAGTTTTAGTAAATTAAATATTTAGTATATAATATTTAGTAATATATATATTTATATATTTAGTATATATTGTGTTATTTTAGTAGTTTGTTTATTTTTATTGAAAGTACATTTATTTATGTATTCATTTATTTATTTATGTGTGGTTTTAGTTTTAGTTAACCATAATAACCCATAACTAATAAATTATAAATTAAATAACAAATATATGAACAATAAAAAGTCCCAAACACTATAGATTCCTGGTAGAAAGACACCAGTAAGAAAAAGAGCTGGGTTCAAAGGATACTACTACTACTATTACTACTACTACTACTAATCACAATTTTTAAGTATTTATTTATTCATTTATTTAATATTGTTAAAAGTGGTATTATATACACAGTTTTGTTATAGAGCTTGTGTGTGTGTGTGTGTGTGTGTGTAAGAGAGAGAGAGAGAGAGAGAGAGAGAGCACCTGATATTCCCTACATTATGAGAATCAAACAAGGACAGTAATAGCAGTAAATTTTAACCTTGTAGGGATATTTTTTGGTCCCCATGGGCAAAACAGCTTATAAAAAATCCAGAATGCAGGTTTAGGGGTAGGATTAGGGTAAGGAGATAGAAAGTACGTTTACCTCTGTGTGTGTGTGTGTGTGTGTGTGTGTGTAAGAGAGAGAGAGAGAGAGTACATACTTTACAGGGTGGAACTTCATGCTGTCAGTAGCAGATTTACAAATATAAATATTACATATATCTTTGTCAGACAGAACACCAAGAGTGTGTGTTGTATGAATTATAGTGAGGATACACCCTCGCGTCATTGCCTCTCTCTCCCTCTCAAACACACACACAGGCACAGGGCTGCTTTATAGCTCATCTTGCTTCCATTACGACAATTACAGTGTAATGTGTCTGAACTAGAACGTACTGTCCTTGTACTGAGCTTTCTGCTTACTCAACAAACACACTGCTGAAATATGGCTTGAGGGCAGACATATTGACATGATAATGTCCCAGTCCCAACCTAATGTTTCTGAATAGCAGTGACTACAGGACCAATAATTATTTTACAGTTCATTTTAGAAGAGTAGTTTCCTCATGCATATAGGTAGATACACCTTCATAATCCATCCCAGCGCTTTTTCAGACTCTGAAGGTGTGGGACAGTGAGTTTTGTTTTAACTGCTGTAGTGTAGTATTCAGTGCACCTATCAGCACTAGTGTATCCCATTGCCGCGGGCGAGTCGGCACAGGTTAATTGTACAAAGTGTTGCACTTAGATGGCAGTGTATTCTAGGAATTTCAGGACGTTAACAGAGAACATTGTCATGCCAGCAGCATGTGGGTCGATGGGATTCTTGGTAATGCTTTGGCTTTCCTGAGAATATAAAACAAGTCTCTTTTATAATGGCAATCAGATGACAACATCAAAGCATATCATCATGAAAGATCTCATATAAAAATAAGCAGACAATGTAGTTTATGCATTGCAGCGCTGCCAACTTCTATTACAAATTGTACAAATTGTCTTGTTACAGACTTACTATAATTTTGTTCTTCCACCCCCCCCATTTTACAAGATGTACTATAAGTTTCAGATGTGTCTGTGAAGTTTCAGCTCAAAATATCCCACAGATCATTTATTATATCATTATGAAAATGCCTATGGTGGAAGCAGAAAAGTTTTCGTGCACGTCTCTTTAAATGCAAATGAGCTGCTGCTCCGTGCCCCTTTTCCAGAATAGTGCTGTGCATTTACTGCTCCTACATCAGATACTCTGCTAAAAAAAAACAAAAAAAAAAAACATCTGTTTGGTTTTGATTATCATGTCTGTCGCACTGAAATCGTGTTTTAAATCATATTAGCTTAAACTTTTGATATACAGTTTTCTGAGTGCACACATCAGAAACACGTGTACAGAAAGCGTCTGTTTTTTGCATGCGAGTACTTCTCTTTCATGTCTTATTGCGCTTAAACTATCAAATACACACAAGTTTGTGTTAAAAACACACACAAGTTACAAAAACAGCAATGGTAAACAGCTGGGATTGCATGTTTACAGTATATTACATCTGTGTGTCTGCAGTGTAATATAAATAAATCAATAAATCCACTGCTCTCGTCTCCTCTGAGGCTGGGACTCTAAATAGTGTTCTGTGCTCATCTGTGCAGCCAACGACAGAACAGTTAGCATGCTTTGCTCAAATATTTGCCACAGCGATAGATCTGGTACGCCGCTGTTGCTTGTGAAAATAAAATGACTGCGACATGGGTGGAAACTTGAAGATTAAGTGGCGGTAATATTATAATAAGATCCCCTTTTTACATAACAGGGAGAGCGAAATCTGACGGGCTCGTTTTTTCAAATGCTTGCAGAAAAAGGCTTACCAAAACAAAACAAAAATCAGATTATCATGCCAAAAAAATATTGAAACTAGTGAGCAAAATCTTTGAAACATAGTCACTGGTGGAACTGAAGGCTACAGGGTAGTAAAGAACAGTTTACCCTTCATTTATGGGTCAATTTAGATTGTTGAAGACACCTATGATGTATGTTCAGAATGACATGAGAGAATCTAAAATGAGCATTTTGTAAACTGTCCCCAGGCATATTACACCCATCTCTACCTCTCAAACATCCACACAGTCTTCTTTTTTCTGTAGATGTGGTGCCTCAGATCACAAAAGGAGGTATTTCTCTCAAGGCAACATAACTGGTTCTGTGTGTTGTGTGACGGCGAGCCCAGACTGGAATCATGTTTGTTATTATAGTGGATGTTCTGAAGTCTAGAATAATAACGGAACAAGAGAATGGCTCAAGCTTTAGGTATGTACAGTATGCCTGTGTAAATCTACTTCTAGGAACAGCCTAATTACCTCCAATACAAAAAAGAAATGTGCTTCTAAGAAAAGTACAAAACGCCCCATTTAAACAAGTCTGATCAAGCGTGGGACTGTATGCGTGTGTGTAATTGACTTGTTGGATTCACGGATGTGTCCAAACACTCAACAAATGCTCTAACGCTAATCTGAAAATTGTGCTGGTGGTTGTATAAACCCGACTGGAATGTCACACTTCTGTTAGACTCATTGAAAACTCAATGAGGACTCATGGTAGACTTATTTAAGAGATCCTGGGCAAATACGTATTTAGATTTTTATTTTTTTTAAGAATTTCACTCAGTAGATTCATTTGTGATTTACAGGTGAGGTCAAATGTTTACATATTGTACACCTTGCAGAATCTGCAAAATGTTAATTGCTTTACCAAAATAAGAGGGATGAGACAAAATGCATGTTATTTTTTTATTTAGTACTGACCTAAATAGGATATTTCACATAAAAGATGTTTACATATAGTCCACAAGAGAAAATAATAGTCGAATTTATAAAAATGACCCCATTCAAAAGGTTACATGTGCTTGATTCTTAATACTATGCTGTTACCTTAATGATCCACAGCTGTTTTTTTTTTTCAGTGGTAGTTGTTCATGAGTCCCTTGTTTGTCCTGAACAGTTAAACTGTCCGCTGTTCTTCAAAAAAAAATCCTTTAGGTCTCACAAATTCTTTGATTTTTTAGCATTTCTGTGTATTTGAACCCTTTCCAGCAGTGACTGTATGATTTTGAGATTCATCTTTTCACACTGAGGACAACTGAGGGACTCATATGCAACTATTACAGAAGGTTCAAATGCTCACTGATGCTCCAGAAGGGAAAACAATGCATTAATAGCCAGGGGTGTAAACTTTTGAACAGAATGAAGATGTGCACATTTTTCCTATTTTGCCTAAATATCTTTTTTTTTTCATTTAGTACTTCCCTTCAGAAACCACAGAAGATACTTACATGTTTCCCAGAAGACAAAATAAGTTAAATTTACCCTGATCTTCAAATTCCAAAAGTTTTCAACCCCTGTTCTTAATGCATTGTTTTTCTTTCTGAAGCATCAGTGAGTGTTTGAACCTTCTGTAATAGTTGCACATGAGTCCCTCAGTGTAAAAAGTTGGATCTCAAAATCACACAGACATTGTTGGAAAGGGTTCAAATACACAAGAATGCTAAAACAAAACAAAAACAAAAAAAAACTGAATTTGTAGGACCTGAAGCAGCTTAAAACTGCTGTGGATCATTCAGGTAACAACACAGTATTAAGGATCAAGCGTATGTAAACTTTTGAACGGGGTCATTTTTATACATTCAACTACAATTTTCTCTTGTGGACTATATGTAAATGTATTTTATGTGAAATATCTTCTTCAGGTCAGTACTAATTAAAAAATAACATGCATTTTGTATGATTCCTCTTATTTTGGTAAAATAATTAACATTTTGCAGATTCTGCAAGGTGTATGCAAACTTTTGACCTCAACTGTATATTGAATATTAATTATTATTTTCTGCCCCACATCCATCCATGAATGACACACAGGCAAATAAGTACATGAACCTGTGAAGATCAGTATAATGCAGTCATTTTTCAACCCATTTTGATTCACTATCTTTTTTCTCATTTTGATTCATTGTCCTTTACTTGTTTTACTACTTAACACACTCCCAGGTGTGGGTGTATATATATACTTGCAGAAACAGTATTACGTAAAAACGTTAGCAAGCTGAAACAAAGCAGACGCACACACATATACACATTCATGGTATTTTTGAAATTCTTTTCACAGACATTCATACAACCACAAAGAAACAAATCACAAATCTGCAGAACCCCAAAGAGAAAAACACATATCCAGGCCCACACAGCAAGATACAATAATGCTGCAAAATTCATAATGCAATGTCAGTGTCTTGCCAGCTTTCCATAACTATGTGTAACCAAACTATACGCTCTCATATTCAGTCACTCACCCTGGCCGAGCATTCAAACCTGTGGTGTCTTGTACTTATTTTATTTATTTATTTATTTTTCAATTTCATCACATTAGCAATTAGTTTTGCCATGCTCACTATGAGATAAAACTACATTTTCCTGATGTCATGTTGTGTTTGATTCAGCCTACAAGCATTTAAATGTTGATTGATCAACGTATCTATGTGTGTTTTACTGTACTGTTGAGCCCCATGTTTAATATTTATTTGTTTGCTCTGAAATTACTTCAGGACCAATCAGAATTTCAGCCAACTAAGCATTGCCAAATAGATTTAAAATGTTTAATGCAATAAGTATAATAAAAATCTAGTTAAAATAACCAAGACACGTTTTTAACCTTGAGGATTTTTATGTATGTACCCATTTTTATGTTATGTACCCATTATGTATAATAACAAACAGGAATAATGACCTCCATATATTTTTCTAAAACATTGTAATATACAATAAACAGCGCATTTAGACTTAAGTGATGCCACAAATGAATCTTGTTTTTGAATTGATTCAGTGAAATGGATTGTTTATGGATGTTGTGAATATTTTGCATCATACAGCTCATTTGTCACACATTTTCTACGCTACTTCCCACATCTTTCTACTTTTTCAAATTACAATGTGGCAAAACAACTGCGGAACTCAAAATTTGTTTGTGGGTTTGTATAGTGCAGTTTGTGTTAATTTGTCTGATTGTGTTTTGCCATTTTAGGCTTACTGGTTATTGAGTTTAAATTGTAATTATTTTTGTCAGTGTGTCATGTATGTTTTTGCATTTTATTTTGTTTATTTGTTTTTAGTCATGCATTTGCGAATGCCTTCCTTTTACTATGTAGTCATTACCATGAATTACCTTGAAAACAATCTCTGTGATTTGGAGTATGCTGCGAAATACTATCTTTGACAGAATGAAATAGAGCATGTGTGCTAGCCTGAATACAAACAGTGTGAGTGTAATCACAGAAAATATGAGTCACCGTCACTGTGCACACTCCTCTCTCTCTTTGTATGTGCATGTCGGTGCATGTGTGTGTGTCTGTCTGTGCATATGTGCATTATCCATTCACACAGTTTTGATTAAGGGAAAAGCTTAGATTGTAAACACAGACTGACATGCCACAGTGCTTTATGAGTTTTAAAAATATATATATGAGTTTTTTGATAGCAGAGTATGCTTGTGTACATGCTTCCAGGTATTTACTTTCAGTAATCCTTACCTCACTGTTTCTAATCTAAGGCTTTGTGGGTGTGGAAAGCACATACACAGACATCACAAATTGGCAAATGTCCTCCTTGCGTTTGTTCACTTGTTACTAATTATTGTTTAGTTTCCCCCACTGTTGCTCTGATGATGAGTAACAAAAAATTACACTTAGTTTAACATAGTTTGATTATATAAAGTGTCAGGTCAGAAGAATCCCCAGTATTGCATTACATATATGTATATATAGCCTATAAAGTACATACTGCATGTCAGATTTTTAATTAGTTGACCTAGTCTCAGCGATTTGTTTATGAATCAGACTTATCTGGTTCGCAGGACACATCAAGAGTCATTGAAATAGTGTCTCAGTGATCCAGTTCACTTGAGGGTAAAATAATCCGTAAGTAATTATCCTGAGACTAGGTCAACTAATTAATTAGGTCAAGAAATTAAAATTCCTCTTACTAAGAGATCATTGCTTCCAGGTCTTATGGAGATTTTAATCATGCTTTTATAATAATTTCTTTTTATTTAATTATTGTTATGTTTATTATGGTTATGGTTGTTATTTTATTACATTATTTTATGTTGCATGCTTACAAAGCCATACTTAAGCTGTTTAAATGTGACAATTTCTCTGAGCTCTTCCTGATATACACTACCAGTAAAAAAGATTTTTAATGTGTTTTTAAAGAAGTCTCTTCTGCTCTCCAAGCGTGCATTTATTTGATCCAAAGTACAGCAAAAACAGTAAAAAAAGGTTTACAACTTAAAATAACTGTTTTCTGTTTGAATAAATTTTAAAATGTAATTTATTCTAGTGATTTCAAAGCTGAATTTTTAGCATGATTACTCCAGTCACATGATCTTACAGAAATCATTCTAATATTCTGATGTGCTGCTCAAAAACAATTATTATTATTATGTTGAAAACAGCCGAGTAGAATTTTTTTAGATTTTTTATTCAAATAGAAAAAGTTATTTTAAATAGTAAAAGTATTTCAAAATTGTACTTTGGATAAAAAAAGGCAGGCTTGGTGAGCAAAAAAGACTTACTAAAAAAAAATTACAAATCTTACTGTTAAAAAACTTTTTACTGGTAGTGTGTGTATATATATATATATAATAGTTGCCAAAGAGTACAGCTATCTACGCTCGTAAAAATGCGTGCTAATACCGCAACTTCCTCATTTGCAATGAAGGGGTTTGTTTATATACCTCCCCAGAAATAGCGCCAACTACAACCCACCAATCATCACACACACAAACACGCCGATGCCCAATGCTCAACCAGATCGGCAGACGGACGCACCCATTGGGTGGAGTTAAAGCGCTGGGCGGGGCAGTAGCCGCTCGCCTCTGATTCGTCCGCTGGTGACGTCGCTCAACGTGCTTCGCTTGTTTTGAAAAGTTTGCAGCGCTTCTGTGCAGCCGAGAGTCCGCTAAAGACAAACAACTGTTGCCTTACATCCGCGCATGAAGACACGGCGGGAAAGCGCTTTTTCCAGGATTTCCAGCTGGGTTTGACAGATCTGTACGTGGGAGGAATATGGATGTTATTCCCATGTGTAGTATTTTCCAGGAGCTACAGAGTGTCCTTGACACGGGATACCTGTCCGCCTTACCGTCTCTGGAGGAGTACTGGCAACAGGTAACGTTAATATAAACCACCTGTTTTATTCATCAAATACTGTGATCAAACATATGAGTAAGAAAAGCAAACGTTTCCCAAACCTAAGTTTTGTAACGTTAGTCTTAAGTTTAGTAAGATAAAATAGAAGAAAAAGAGAACTATTAAAAGCGGATGACAAACAACAAATTTGAACATTGAAATGACCGACGTGAGAGAAGTGAAGAAAGGTCTCTTATATATTCTCACATATTTTTAAATAGGTCTAAATTTATCCACTACCAGTCAAAAGTTTTTAAACAGTAAGATTTCTGAATGTTTTCATAAAGAAGTCCAAAATCCAAAAACAGCAAAAATATTTTTATTATTTTAATAGACTGTTTTCTATTTAAATATGTTTTGAAATGTAATTTATTCCTTTGATCAAAGCTACATTTTCAGGATCATTACTCCAGTCTTCAGTGTCACATGATTTTTAGGAAATCATTCTAATATGCTGATTTGCTGTTCAAAAAAACATTATTATCATTATTAATAATAATGCTTAAAGCAGTTGATTACTTTTTTCAGGATTTTGTATGAATAGAAAGATCTAAAGATCAGCGTTTATCTGAAATTAAAAAGCTTTTGTGACATACCATTCAGAAGCTTGGAGTCAGTATATATATATATATATATATATATATATATATATATATATATATATATATATATATATATTTATATATATATTTATTTATTTATTTATTTATTTAGGGAAAGAATTTTAGGAATTAATAAGTGATGATAAAGGCATTTATAATGTTACAAAAGATTTCTATTTTAGCTAAATGCTGTTCTTCTTAACTTTTTATTCATAAAAGAAACCTAAAAAAATTCTACTCAGCTGTCTTCAACATAATAATAATAATAGTAATAATAAATGTTTTTTTTTTTTTTTTGAGCAGCAAATCAGAATATTAGAATGATTTCTGAAGGATCATGTGACAAGTAATGGTGCTGAAAATTCAGCTTTGAAATCACAGGAATAAATTACATTTTAAAATATATTCAAATAGAAAACAGTTATTTTCAATAGCAAATATATTTTAAAATTTTACTGTTTTTGCTGTACTTTGGATCAAATACATGCAGGCTTGGTGAGCAAACTTTTGACTTGAGTGTAAGAAAATATTTGCATACAATGCATGTTTGTCACTGATTGCTTTTGATTGTCTCTTACAGACTTGTCTTGAGCTTGAGCGCTATCTGCAGAATGAGCCCTATGTCTCTGCAGCTGATCTAAGATCAGTATGCGAGTCTGATAATCTCTGGAACCAGTTTCTGCGTTGCTGCGGGACTGAACCGAACTCGTTGCCACCGGAAGCTTCCATCCCCAAGCAGGACGGGGCCGCTACGGCTTCCCATTCGCCATTCGGCATCTGTAAGAAGATCATTTCATCTGCTGATGTGCTTACACACCCACAGCAGCATGTAATCGCACACACGCCCCCGACGCCACCCTCCTCATCCTCACTTCCTCTCATGGAGGTTAAAGAAGATGCAGAAGGGGTGAGAAGGGATGAGGTCAAAGGTGAGATGTCACCCGAAGGACGAAGGAGAGCTCATCGCTGTTACTTCAACGGCTGCAGGAAGGTGTACACCAAGAGTTCTCACCTCAAAGCACATCAACGCACACACACCGGTAAGCAGTTTTTGTGTGTCTATAGTCTTACCTGTATTTTGGTTTACTGTTGCCACAACAGTGTTCTTAGCTTTGGGAAACAAAACTTCCCCCTTTTGGATCATGTTGAAAGTCACTAAGATAAATCTGCTTTACAAAGCATGTTTTTTAAAACCACTCCTAAAGCCTTCACAAAAATCGTAACAGCATGAACTGATATACTTTAAATGCAATTTAATTTGCTTTAGATAAAAGCCTCTCTTATATCCATCAAAGTTACATTTATTTGATTAAAAAATACAGAAAAAAACTAATCTTATGAAATATTATTACAATTTAAAATAACAGTTTTCTAATTTATTGTACTTTAAAATATAATTTATTTCTGTGATGCAAAGCTGAATTTTCATCAGGTATTCCTCCAGTCTTCAGTGTCACATGATCATTCAGAAATCATTCTATGCTAATTTATTATCAGTGTTGGAAACAGTTGTGCTGCTTAATATTTTTGGAACCTGTGATACTTTTTTCAGGATTCTTTGATGAATAAAAATTCAAAAGAACAGCAATCTTTTCTAACAATAAAAGTTATTATTATAACTTATCATTTTAAAACATCCTTGCTGAATGAAAGTATTAATTTCCTTCAAAGAAAGAAAGAAAAAAAAACACTGACCCCAAATTTTGAACAGTATTGCATATTGTTACAAAAGATTTATGTTTTAATTAAATGCTTTTCTTTTTAACATTTTATTCATCAAAGAATCCTGAAAAAAGTATCACAAGTTACCAAAAAATAAGCATAAATAAAAATAAAATAAAAATATTAAACTGTTTCCAACATTGATAATAAATTAGCATATTAGTATGATTTCTGAAGGATCATGTGACATGTAAGACTGGAGTAATGCCTGATGAAAATTCAGCATTGCATCACAGAAAAAAAAATTGTTTTAAAGTATATTACAATAGAAAATCACTAATTTAAATTGCAATAATATTTTACAATATTAGAGTTTTTTTCTGTATTTTTGATTAAATATATGCAGCCTTGCAGAGCAGAACTTTAAAAAATATATATATATATAAGTATAATACCTAATATAAATGCAAATGTTTCCATGCATGCACAGTATGCATTCATTACCACGTAGCACTGCTGTTGCATAACACTTGTTGTTTGAATATTTAGCCTCCTCTGGAGGCGAATGTTTGAAGAGTGTGTGTAAATGTGGTTTGGTGACTCCCTACATTCTTGAAATGCTCATTCTTCATGTTGGCTGTCATACACTCTAGGAATATAGTTTACTTACCCTGTGTGCGTTAACCCTGTTCCCACACTGTTCATCTTTGCATGCAATCTAAAGAATGTTTGCGAACTGTACTGACTGTACTAAGAGCTAATAGAGATCATAAAGGAACCCAGATCACAGCAAAGAACAACATAGAGACGTGGGCTTGCGGGCGTGAACGTGTTCTGACATGTTGCACGTGACAATTATGTACCGGTTGACCCAAGTTTGTCTCTTTTTCTCACTATGCTTTCATGTTAGCATTTGGATGTCTTCTACATTCGAAAATCAAATTAACCACCCCAAAAATATGGCACTGTAGTATTTTACATGAAGATCCCATGGTCCCTGCTGCACCATGAGGCAAACTGAACGCAAAATAAATTTCTTGTCACGTAATATCCAATGTTCCAGCTTCTACAAGTAATCTCTCCTCATTCATATTTTGATAATTAATATACATGAGAATCAATTCTTTGGTCCAGTGAGATTTCAATGTGGGTGAGCTACCCAGAGCAATTAAACATTGACAATAAATTAAAACAATTCCATGTTATATACTAAATATAGCTTCAAAACAAGGAAATCGTAATGAAGAAGAACAAAGAAACAATAAAGCAATAAACAAAGAATGCTTTCAGTAGTTACAATGCTTGTTTATTTCGCATCTGGTTAAGATTGTGTAAAACTTTGATATCATTTAATGATATGCAGGTAAACAAATGTAATTTTCTTTTAGTTAGTGTTTTTCATAGGGGGTGACCGATTATCTTTTACCAATATTAGGCATCTGTAATTGGTCATTTTCAAAACCGATGCTTTTAAAATGGAAAGCATTTAAAGAAAGTTTTTGTCAGAGCTCTTTTTATTCTTGATTTAATATATTAAATGTAATATTTTAATATATTTTAAAATATGATTTATTCCTGTGATACAAAGTTGAATTTTCAGCATCATTACTCTGGCCTTCAGTGTCACGTGATCCTTTAGAAATCATTCTATTATGCTGATTTATTACTTTTATTATCAGTTTTGGAAACAGTTTTGCTGCTTAATATATTTTTTTGGCACCTGTGACTTTTTTTTCAGGATTCTTTGAGTAAAAAGTTAAAAAGAACAGCATATTTTCTAAGTCTTTGCTATCACTTTTTATCAATTTAACACATCCTTAGTGAATAAAAGTATATATTTATTTTTTTTAATTGGTAGAAATATGCTTTTACTGGCCACAAACATTGAATGGTAGTTTATATTGCTACAAAAGATTTCTATTTTAAAAAAATGCTGTTCTTTTTAACTTTGTATTAATTAAAGAATTCTGAAAAAAGTATCACAGTTTCCAAAATAATAGAAAGCACTACTGCATTAAACATAAAAAATCTTGATCCCAAACTTTTGAATGGCAGTGTATATTGGTTCAAAATGTCAGTTATTGGTCTACTTGATCTGTAATAGTCAGTACTGGTGTCAGTTGACCCCTAGTTTTACTTTGTTTTATTTTTCAAGTAATTTTGTTTTAATTTTTTTAACTGTCATCTTTTTATCAACTCACAGACCCAAGTTAAAAAACCTTAAATGTTTGAATGTGATGTTATGTGGGTATGTGTTATGCAGGTGAGAAGCCATACAGGTGTTCGTGGGACGGCTGTGAGTGGCGCTTCGCTCGAAGTGATGAACTGACCCGGCACTTCAGAAAACACACCGGAGCCAAACCCTTCAAATGCAGCCACTGCGACAGGTGTTTCTCTCGTTCTGATCATCTCGCCTTGCACATGAAGCGACACATCTGAACGCAAATCCCAAAGAGCTACACAGAATCCCAAAGACCTGCCACAGCTGGTTTTCTATGTATTCGCTGAGTGTCAGTGTTGCAGATTTTGCACCCTCTTGCTAAAGATATGGATTTCATCAGAACATGGGTAATAGCATTTGTTCCCATGCTGGTGACATTTGACTTGTTAGTCCCAAGTTATCCACCTTTTTCTACCCGTAAGAGCGAATTTGCAAATTTTATGGGTCTGACTGGTCTCATCCGCATCCAGCTATTTTTAGCTGTCCAAAACAGCTTGTTTTGCTGTTTGATAGTGCAAATAAGTGTATCCTACCATATTATTTTAATATTTTATCTTAATTACAAGCACACTGGTTTGTAGTGCAAACAGTTTTACTGTTTTACTGCGTTGTTATTCTTCTCGTTATTTCCCTATAGCGGCTAATGAACCGAAAGTCTCGCCCATAGGCTTACTTCTGCGTTGAAGAAAAAGGTGGACAGCATAGCTATAAATTCATTGAAAATGCAGAAAGTCTGGTACTGAATGCAAGCTAACACATTTGCAGGCTTTGCAAATTGCAGTGAATATGTCAAAATCAAAAATAATATTTTGTTAACACTTTGCATTAACACAGTGAAAACTCTCTGCTTTACGGCGCAGCTATTGTGTTTATATCCAGTGCAGCTATGTGTTCTTTAACAATACATATTTGAGATAAAAGTGTTTATTGCTGTTTATTACACTCTCAAATAAAAAAAAAAACTGTCATTGAGACTGCACCCTTTTATAACGTGCTAATATGTACTTTTAATGCACTAATATAGGAGTAAATAAGGTAAAAATAACCTGCTTTATCCAGCAGTTACAGGTACATTAGTCATGCTCATATTATTGTGCATTTAAAAAACTTTTTAACCTCTAAAATTAGCATTAGTGCCTTAAAAATTGTTCTAAGGGTTGACTTAGAAGCACTTAGAATGAAACTGGAAAATTGAATAATCATTGAATACTGTATATTTTGTGTCAGAGGGACTGGAATGACCGAATTGTGTTATTGAATTATTGTTACCTAAAGAAAGGGAGCTGGATTTGCTACTGTGTAGTAAGTTATAGTTTTGTGATTTTGAAAAATGCACAAGGATATTTCACTGGTTTTTCCGAGCACAGATTGACATCATGTCTGCGATGGCTCTCGCATGAGGCTCTTGCATATGTTGTCCAGATGTTTAAAGCCCTGCAGATGTTACAGAGATGAGGATGTTTGCTCAGGGATTGATCATATGAAAGCTGTTAATGTCTAACTGGAATTTGCAGTATCTTAAGGGGAATTTTAAAATGCACTCCAATATTATCACTTTATGTGCGTATAAAGATTTTTTTAAGGTTGTGAACTTAATATCACAGACATTTGTTAGAAATTAGAAAAGACATTTATTTTGAATTTTTCCTGTAGACCATGATCATTCGTAACCGTTCAGATCTTTTTGTCTGAATAGACTGATGTAAATGTTTTGTTTTACATTTTTTATTACTACAAAATGGTACTCTTTGCTTGTTTCCATTGTTAAAATTGTCTCTATGTAAGCTACAATATATTGTAAGATTGTTATTATCTTTGTAAAAACATTTTATACCACAATGATAATGAATGCTTTTTATAAAATTCGTTTTTGTGGTTTCTTTATTATACAGCGTGCAAAACATTACATAATAGATTGTAATTTTTTACTTTTTTTTCTAAACTTTAGGCATTAAAGGTTAAATTGGGATTCTGTATCAGAAAAATGACTGTGTGTAAACAGTAAACACTCTTCTGGAACATTTTGTGGACAATAATATGATGCTCTTTTTCAGTGTTACAACAAAAGTTCAGTACATCACGTTCATGGGAGTGTTTTACCTCTGCACGAACTTGAAATAGACAGATGCACGACATGTTCTGCGGATCCACCCTCACAAAATCACTGTAAGGAAAGGTTAAACAACCCCACTTGAAACAAAGATGCTAAAAGTAATACAGTAAGCTGTAAAATAAACATTTAATAATTTGCAGAAAATGCTAAGTTCATCACGAATATAATATGAAAACATAACACATGCACTGTCCATACGTAATGTATAAGTTGGGTAATACTTAAGATTAGGAAACTCTAATCACTATTAACTCTTAGTTAATAGTGAATATGTGACCTTGGACCAGAAAAGCATAAGTAGCATGGGTATATTTGTAGCAATAGCCAACAATACATTGTATGGGACAAAGTTAACGATTTTTCTTTTATGCCAAAAATCATGTTTCATCAAGATATCTTGTAAATTTCCTACCATAAATATATCAAATCTTAATTTTTGATTAGTAATATGCATTGCTAAGAATTTCATTTGGACAACTTTAAAGGCGATTTTCTCAATATTTAGATTTTTGCAACCTCAGATTCCAGACTTTCAAATAGTTGTATAATATTGTCCTAACAAACCATACATCAATGGAAAGCTTATTTATTCAGCTTTCAGGTGATGCATAAATCTCTCTTATGAGACTCTTATGACTGGTTTTGTGTTCCAGGGTCACGTATGTGTTACAATAAATTGTCATAAAATAAAAATATTTTTCATTAATTAGCAGAAACACTAAATGCATCACAGATCTGCAATAATAAAGGAACATAAAAACATGAGACATGTTAAATGGACTTTGTCTTCTAATATCCAATAAAAATGTTAAAATATATGATTTTACAGTGGTAACGATTGCAGTTACTATGAAATTTGAGAATAAATAATAATAATAATTTAACTCCCTATATGCCCAACAAGTATCCACCTTTTTTTTTTCATCCTGTAAAAATGGGCACAGCCATTTGTACATTTTATGGGTCAGGCTTCCAGTCTCGTCCGCATCCAGCTATTTTTAGCTGTACAAAACAGCTTGTTTTGCTGCTATATTGCAAATGGTGTGTTTTACGTACTATTTTAATGTATTATCTTATTATGACCACACTGGTTTGTAGTGCAAACAGTTTTACCGTTTACAGCACGGTGTTATTCTTCTAGTAATTTTCCTATAGCGGCTGTTTATTTCAAGTACTGCTCACTGCAGAGCCGAATGGCCTCCAGCTCCCCCTCTCTGGATGTCCAGCTCCACCTCTGTGTGAGCTAATGGGTGGAGTTAGGTTTAGGATAGGGTAAGGGGTAGGGTTAGGGTGTGGTTAGGTGTCTATCTCCACCCGTTACCTCCAGCGAGGGGGAGCTATTTAGGCGCTCCTTCCAATTCTAAGTACTTGACCTTTGTGTTTATAAAGTGACCTCTGTTTCTACTGACACCTGGCGGTCATTATAAGAAGTGTTCGGTAAAGTAGTCAAATATTTAAAAACCTTGAATCCTGCATTCTTTTGTCTTTTGTTTTAAAAGACTGTATATTTTTCAAAACGATTTTTATATGATCAAATTTACATTTTTTTATTTATTTATTGGACACACTTTTATTATGCACAACCGGTGGATCGGTATGAATCAATCAACTACGCTCTTCTTACCTTGCAGCCAATGAAAAGCATCGTTGTTGGCGGTTGAGGTCCGGTCTAGTGCGCATGCGCTGTGTTCAGCATGGGACATGGAAGGGCAGAGTTGTAATAACAACGGAAACATGACGCTAGCAACACACATATAATGTGTTTTAAGTTTTAAATCGGTACGGAAATCATAGTAGTTATCAGAGACAGTAGATTTAAGCATCTAAAATGTTTCGTCACAGCAAGGTATTGATTACGAAACTCAAAAATTTGAGGTGAGTCATACACTTGACAGTTCAGTTGAATAAAACTTCAGTCCTTCGGTGTCAAATGTACTCGTGATGCTTTTAAGGCTGTTGTTAGCGCTTCAGTTCCGACTAGTTTATCATTCAGGTCATTGTTATTAATTGTCATCATGTTTATAGCTTTGATGTGTTTTGAAATGTATTATGTAATCCTCTGAGAAAAGCTCAGTCATGCTGATGCTGATTATTGTGATCTGTGAGTCTGATGAATGAGGGGTTTGTAGTTTCCAGGGCTCATGGAGGTCGAGAGGCAGCTCTGCTGTAGAGAGAGCGCTGCAGTACTCAGTAGGACAGAAGATCCACGGATTCACTGTTAAGGAGGTAAGGAAAACCTAAACAAGTCATGAAAATACACATTTTGCACCTGGAAACATCTGGAAATTTGTCTATGTTTGTCTAGGTAACAGCAGTGCCAGATTTGTTCCTGACGGCCGTCAAACTCTCCCACGATGCCACAGGAGCTCAGTATCTGCACGCAGCCCGAGACGATTCCAACAACCTCTTCAGGTACGGTGTATGTGTGTGTCTGGACGTTTATATGCTTTGAGACTTTGGAAAATTTTAATTTGGACCCGTTGCATTCTCCGATGATGTAGTGTGCAGTTTCGTACCACGCCGATGGACAGCACCGGTGTTCCTCACATTCTGGAGCACACGGTTCTGTGTGGCTCTCAGCGCTTCCCCTGTCGAGACCCCTTCTTTAAGATGCTCAACCGCTCTCTTTCCACCTTCATGAACGCCTTCACAGGTACCTCCTGAAACGTGTTTGTGTTTAAGTGAGCATTTGTGTGTGTGATTTGTGTTTCTGATTATGGCAGTCTCTCCCACCAGCGAGCGATTACACGATGTACCCGTTCTCCACCCAGAATGCCAAAGACTTCCAGAACCTTCTCTCAGTTTATCTAGATGCTGTTTTCTTCCCATGTCTCAGAGAACTGGACTTCTGGTAAAGGCTGTGACTCAAATAGTGTATATTTTTCATGGCACATGAATTGGTTTTGAAGAGGATTTCATGTTTGTTTTTTGTTTTTGTTTTTTTCAGGCAGGAGGGTTGGAGGCTGGAGCATGAGAACCCCACAGACTCCTCGAGTCGTCTGGTGTTCAAGGGTGTGGTGTTCAATGAGATGAAAGGAGTGTTTGTAAGGACTCCTCTATGCTTTTCTGATTTTAAAAATATATGTTGGTGATGTGTGATATAGACAGTAACAGTCAAAAGTTTTTAAACTGTAAGATTTTTAATGTTTTTCATGTTTTTTTTAATCTTCTGTCAAGCCTGCATTTATTTGATCCAAAGTACAGCAAAAACAGTAAAATTTGAAATTTTTGCTATTTAAAATAACTGTTTTCTATTTGAATATATTTGAAAATGTAATTTATTCCTGTGATTTCAAAACTGAATTTTAGCTACATTACTCCAGTCACATGATTCTTGTGAGGGGCGTGTGCAGAAATCATTTTAATATTCTGATTTGCTGCTCAAAAAAACATTTATTATAGTTACTATGTTGAAAACAGCTGAATGGTATAGTGTATAATGTTACAAAAGCATTTTATTTCAGATAAATGCTGATCTTTGGATCTTTTGATTCATCAAAGAATCCTGAAAAATGTACTGTTTTAAATATTGATAATAGTTATAATAATTATAATAAAATGTTTCTTGAACAGCAAATCATCATATTAGAATGATTTCTGAAGGATCATTTGACACTAAACATTGGAGTAATGATGCAGAAAATGTAGATTTGATCACAGAAATAAATTACATTTTAAAATGCATTCAGATAGAAAACAATTATTTTAGATAGTTAAAATATTTCAGAATTTTGCTGTTTTTGCTGTACTTTGGATCACATAAATGCAGGCTTTGTGAGCAGAAGAGTTTTTAAAAAAAAAAAAAAAAAAAAAATCTTACTGTTCAAATACTTTTTAATGGTGTAAGTGTAATACACTTGTTCACTTTTTTTTTTTTTTTTTTTTTTTTTTTAAGGAGATTATATATTTTTTGCACAGAAAGGATGGATTAAATTAATGAATAGCCAAAGACATTTAGTGATTTCAGTTTCAAATAAATGTTTTTTACACTTTCTGTTCATCAAGGGATTCTGAAAAAACATGTCATGGTTTCCACAAAATATTTAGCAGCACATCTGTTCTTGACATTGAAAATGATAATATTTTAGAATATATTAAAATAGAAAGCAATTTTAATTGGTAACAAATTTTCACAATATTATAGTTTTTACTGTATTTTTTAATAAATCTTTCAAATAAAATAAAATAAAATACTGACCAATATCAGTAAAAATAAACAAAAGTTAAAAAAAATCCTAATAAAAAAAACTTTAAATGTGTATATATTTATATACTGTATATATATATATATATATATATATATATATATATATAGCCTATCTTTGTTTTTGCATTTATTTATTGTAGAAAAAGAAATTTGTATTTTTTTTATTTATCAATTATTATAACAAAACACTTTTTTTTAACAAATTTTAAATATGCATATACTGGCCATTACGCAATTGAGTGAAAATAAATTGTCTACATAATATAACAGATGATGCACACTTCCGTATACTGTATATTTCATTGTGTGTACTTTTTTCCTTATGAAATTAGGAGTTACAATGCTGCTGTATTTTTATTGATTTGAGTTTTATGACTAACAGTCTCTTCTTGTATGTGTTGTTTGTGTAGTCAGACAATGAGCGTCTGTACGCTCAGCACTTGCAGAATAAACTCCTGCCGGATCACACATACTCTGTTGTGTCCGGAGGCGAACCGCTAGCCATTCCTGACCTGACCTGGGAACAGCTCAGACACTTCCACGCCACACACTACCACCCCAGCAATGCACGGTAAACACATAAAACTCTCACACTTGATAAATAAATGTGTGCTATAAGCAAATTATGCTTATTGCCTGTTGTGTGTGTTTTTGGCAGGTTCTTCACATACGGGGACTTACCTTTGGAGCAGCACCTGCAACAGATAGAAGAAGAGGCTCTGTCTAAATTTGAGAGGACAGAACCAAACACTGCAGTTCCACCTCAGACACACTGGAACAAACCTGTATGTTTAAACAATACACACATGAGAATTACCTGTATAATAAACAGAGAATTAGTGATGGGAAAAATTAGGCTTTGAAACAATGATTCAGTCGATTTCTTTACAAAATGATTCACTGTTTCTGCAGTCTGGCGGTACTTACTGGTCAAAATGTAAATCCAAACAATTGGAAATGTTTCACAAGGAAGTTCTGAATCACTATGACATCATGTGACTTGGCAAGTTTAAAACAAGCTTTGAACTAAAGAAAAGATTTGGAAATGTTTCCTAAACAACCTCTGAACCACTGATTCGAAACAAGAAATTTGTGAATGTTTTAAAGCTTGATGAAGCAGTGTTTTCGAAAGCCCCCATCACTACAGAGAATGCAACACAATCACTCAAAACACACTGTAAAACTGCTTCATGAGGTTTGTCTTTTGTTTTTGTACAGAGAGTGGATCATGTTACTTGCAGGCCTGACGCACTCGCTCCTGATCCCATGAAACAAAACACGCTCTGCATGAGTTATCTGCTGGGAGAGTGAGTGGAAAAATATTTATGCTGGTTTTTTTTTTTTCATTTGTGGTTTATCTGTCTAAGATTGTCTTTGTGTGTTTTAGCATTACGGACACATTTGAGGCGTTCACTTTGAGCCTCCTTTCCTCTCTCATGATCTCTGGTCCAAACTCTCCCTTCTACAAAGCCCTGATCGAGCCCGAAATCGGTTCTGACTTTTCCTCTTCAGTGGGGTATGTTGTTTGACAAGAGTATAAAATCATTTCATCTCTCTGATTATTGAGAGTGGGGTTTTATAAATGTGTGATTGACGCAGGTTTGACGGCAGCACCAGACAAGCGTCTTTCACCATCGGTCTTCAGGGCATGGCAGAGGACGACACTGAGACGGTCAAACGCATCATTGCTCAAACCATCGATGAGATTATTGTGTGAGTGTTGACGGGAGTGTTTTGATTGCTTTAGTTCAATAAGGAGTATGAATTTAAATGAAGCTTTTCCAGTATACAGATGTCTAGACTGACTGTGAGGGCCAATCAGTTTAATAAAGCACCTGCTAAATGAATAAATGTAAATGAACTGCTTTTTCAGAACTGGTTTTGAAGAGGAGCAGATTGAAGCCCTGCTGCATAAAATCGAAATTCAGATGAAACATCAGTCCACCAGCTTTGGTCTAGCTCTTGCTTCAGTGAGTAAACGTGCACGCACACACACACACACACACACACACACACACACACACACACACACTAGTGTTATTTTAGTGTCACTGAGAGTTTTTATTAAATGGTTAACTATATTTATATATTTATATATTTATTTATTTATTATTATATTATTATTATTATAATTATTTTATTATTATTATAATTATTATTATTATTATTATTATTATTATTATTTTGTCTTTCTTAAATGTCTGTGTAGTTTTTATACAATATGGACAAGTGTCTGTGAATATTAAGCTGCGAAAATTATGTTTAAATATGAATCATGCATGTTCTGCGTGTCTCAATACGAGTACGTAAACACATACACATAAACATGATCTCTTCAGTCACTTCAGGAGCACTTCAGCATTTCTTTTGAGAAAAATTATTGTCATAATAAATACAAACAGAACCTAAAGGTCTTCACAGTAACCTGTCAAAATAAAAGGTCGGTTTAATTTTAAGAAACTCTGACAGATATATTACTCTATATAATGATAGTTTTTAATAATAAAATAATAAAATTATTAAAACATTTAAGGAATATTTATCAAAAAAAGGTTTACTAGGATGTATTTACCAAAAAAATGTAAATACACAACACTGTATTTCTGGGGAAGAAAAAAAAGAAGAATAATAATAATTAAAAAAAAAAAAAATTAAATAACTAAATTAATTAGGGATGCTTTTGATTAATAAAATTAAATGGAATCCAGAAAATTAATGGAAAATGCAGAACTTGGTTAAAATACAAGTGAATGTGAGAAAAGAAAATATGTCATGTGGTCTAAAAAAATTTAATTTTTGTTAAATGTTTAATACATTACTGTTAAGTAATGTATTAGACTTCAGTTGCTTTTTGATTATTGATATTAAAACAGGAAATAAAAAACAGAATCCAGAAAAATTAAAAACGGAATTTGAACAGAATTTGAGAAATAAAACTTTTCATAAATATAACATTTTTATTGTAATTATTTAACTGTAACCCTGACACATACACACAAATGTGTACTAATGTTTATTTTGTTTTGTTCAGGGTCTAACTTCTATGCTGCTATGTCTGTGATAGCTAATGTTGTTCTTAACAGTGTTATTTATTGTTAACTAAAACGATTAAAAAGAAATGAATTTTTTTAGAACTATTAAAATAAAAAAAATACTACAATAAATATAATATAATACAAAATTAACAACTTTGGATACGGGTTCCTTTTTTTATTTTTATTTTATTTTTTTTTATTTTTTTTTGATAGTGAAGTTGGAAGTTGAAGTTGGTACTAGATATTTGTGGGTAACCTTCAAAAACTTGCTCACACTTACTAAAAATATAATTTGCAAAATGATAATAATAACATTAACTCTGACTGTCTGTCTTTTAGTATATTGCATCCTGTTGGAATCATGATGGTGATCCAGTGCAGTTGTTAAAAATCAGTGAGAATGTGTCCAGATTCAGGCAGTGTTTGAAGGAGAACCCTCGCTACCTCCAGGACAAAGTCCAGCACTACTTTAAGGTAATGAAGCCCTAAAACTAGAAAACACTGAAAAGACATACAAAAAATTAAAACTAAATGGGAAATGCCAAAACGGAATACTGAAACTAAAAACAAAACTAAATTAAGGTTATAATTGGAGTGCTTTAGAAAAACAGCGTTTATAACAGGATGTTTGTTTTTCCGTTTTTGAATACATGTTTGCAGAATTAAACGTTTAATGTTTCAGGATAACACCCATCGGCTGACCCTTACCATGAGTCCAGATGAGAGATTCTTAGAGAAACAGGCTGAAGCTGAGGAACAGAAACTTCAGCGGAAGATACAGAACCTCAAAGATGCAGACCACAAAGACATTTTTGATAAAGGTGTGATCAAGAGGAAGGGCAAGAATAATCAGTCTTGTTCTGTTGTGTAGATGCTTTAATGCTGTTGTTGTTGCTTCAGGTTTGCAGCTGTTGGCTGTTCAGAACACGACTCAAGACGCTTCCTGTCTACCTGCATTAAAAGTGTCTGACATCGAGCCGATCATTCCCTACACACCTGTACAGTTGGGAACCGCAGGTGAAACACATATGCATACACATACAGTAACAAGCACATTCAAAGTAAAAATTGTAGATGCAAAAGCCATTTACTGACTACCTTTACTGTTTCTTTCTAGGTGGTGTACCTGTACAGTACTGTGAGCAGCCCACCAATGGCATGGTGTATTTCAGAGCCATGTGCAACCTCAACTCCCTCCCTGAAGACCTGAAGATCTACGTTCCTCTGTTCTGCAGCGTCATCACTAAGTATGAAACCCTTTGTACATTTTCAGCATCATTACTCAAGTCCTCAATGTCGCATGATCCTTCAGAAATCATTCTAATATGCTGATTTGCTGCTCAAGAAATATTTATCAGTGTTTAAAGGAGAAGTCCACTTCCAGAACAACAAATAATTTACTCACCCCCTTGTCACCCAAGATGTTCATGTCTTTCTGTCTTCAGTCGTAAAGAAATTATGGTTTTTGAGGAAAACATTTCATTTTTCTCCATATAATGGACTTCAATTGTGCCCCCGATTTTGAACTTCCAAAATGTAGTTTAAATGCAGCTTCAAAAGGCTCTAAACGATCCCAGCCAAGAAGTCAGAAGTAGGGTGTTATCAAGCGAAACTATCTGTCATTTTTTTCGAAAAATAAAAATTGGTATACTTCTTAAGCACAAAAGCTTGTGTAGCACAGGCTCTGAGATGTGTGTTCACGACATTACGTACTATTGAATCACGTCGAACATATAAATCAAGCTTTTGTGCTTAAAAAGTATACAAATTTTTATTTTTCGAAAAAAAATGTCTGATCGTTTCGCTAGATAAGACCATTCTTCCTCAGCTGGGATCGTTTAGAGCCTTT
The DNA here is from genome assembly GCF_022985175.1 of Labeo rohita. Taxonomy (NCBI): domain Eukaryota; kingdom Metazoa; phylum Chordata; class Actinopteri; order Cypriniformes; family Cyprinidae; genus Labeo; species Labeo rohita. The sequence goes on from NC_066870.1 coordinate 33,513,823, forward strand.
TGAAACTGCATTTAAACTACATTTTGGAAGTTCAAAATCGGGGCAACAATCAAGTCCATTATATGAAAAAAAAATTCTGAAATGTTTTCCTCAAAGACCATAATTTCTTTAAGACTGAAGACAGAAAGACATGAACATCTTGGATGACAAGGGGGTGAGTAAATTATTTGTAAATTGTTGTTGTAGAAGTGGACTTCTCCTTTAAAACAGTTGTGCTGCTTCATGTTTTTGTGGAAACTGCTACTTTTTTTGGAATTCTTTGATTAATAGAATGTTCAAAAGAACAGCAGTTATTTGAATTTTTTTGATACTTTTGAGCAGTGTGATTCATCCTTGTTACATAAAAGCATTTAATTTCTTAAAAAAAAAAAAAAAACAACATGCTGACCCCAAACTTTTAAACAGTGGTGTAAGTAAATAATAAAGTGAAGACAGAATTATAATGATGATGTAATCTCAGGTTGGGCTGTGGAGAGATGGATTATCGTCAGCAGGCCCAGCGTATCGAACTGAAGACGGGAGGCATGTCTGTATCTCCACAGATCATACCAGACACTGATGACCTTGATCTGTATGAGCAGGTATCTTTGTCATCCATCATGTGGATTTACATAAATATGATGCTTATCCATTTTTAAAGTGGGGGTGATTTGCCAAATTACCAGTTCTGAGCTTTTTTGCTACTATGTCAATCAATGCTTTTGTCTTGGTTTGTATTTCTTAGGGTATTATCCTGTCATCTTCCTGCCTGGAGAGGAATCTACCTGACATGTTTCAGCTGTGGAGTGACATTTTTAACAGGTTTGTTAAACATTTTTTTTTTTTTTTTTTTTTTTTTTAAGAGACAGAAAATTAAATGTTTTAATCTCTAAATGATTTTAAACTGATGCGGAAACCGCCATGTATATTTCCAGCCCTCATTTTGATGATGAGCAGCGTCTGCGTGTGCTGGTCATGATGTCTGCTCAGGAGTTGTCCAATGGCATCTCGTATTCCGGTCACATGTATGCGATGACACGTGCTGCTCGAACCCTCACACCCACAGCAGACCTGCAAGAGACATTCAGCGGGATGGACCAGGTGAACGCTGAGACGTGTTCCCCATGTTGATCTCCAATCTTTGACAACTTTGAGTAGAGTAAATTGTTGTAACTTAATTATTTATTTTTTTTTTATTACAGGTTAAGTTTATGAAAAGAATAGCTGAGATGACTGATCTGACATCAGTTTTGAGGAAACTTCCCCGGATAAAGAGACACCTGTTGAATCCTGAGAACATGAGGTAAACATCAACCAAATGTAAACAAATAAATAAAAAAACTAATCGTTGGTTTTATTTTGAAAGTATAAATAACTAATCTGTATAGACTGGATGTAGAATTGGTCTTACACATGAGAGACTTACCCATGTGTATTTGTATATATTATGTACAAGTAGATTACATTAATGCACAGAATAGAAATGCTTCCACTGGGAAATATTAGAAATTTCATTAATATTAAACTGATATATAACATTGATCCAATATCAAACTATATGTATTTATATATATTTTTTATTGATGTATTTTTAGCTGTTAAATAACTTAAATAATTGCCTTTTTTTGTTTTTTGCAATGATTATATTCTGGTGGTGATTAGTGCTATTTTAGTTTTAGTTTCTATTAATATTTTTAATCTATTTTTATTTTTAGATTTTGGTTTCATTTTCATTTTGGTTAAGGTTTTAGTTTAGTTTTTAGTTTAGTTTTTTTTTTTTTTTTTTGTAATTGTTTTTTTTTTGTAATTTGTAGTATTTTGTATATTATATTTATATATATTATTATATTTATATATATATATATATATGTATATTATATATATATATATATATAATATATACCATTTATTAATTATTTTAGTGATGTATTTTTATGTGGTTAAATAATTGACTTTTTTTTTTTTTTTTTTTTGGTCTCCTGAATTTCTTCTGAGTTCTGATGCTGATCAGTGATGTTTTAGTTTTACTTTCTGTAAAATATTTAGAATCTATTTTTATTATAAGATTTTTGTTTTCATTTTAATTTTGGTTAAACATCCAGTTAAACTAAAAGTGCTATCTCAAAAAAGTGTATTTAATTTTATTTCAGTTTTTATTTTATTTAAAATAAGTGTTTTGTTTTTTTTTGTTTGTTTTGTTTTAGTTTTAGTCAACCATAATAACCCTAGTAATATGGCATAAAGGGTAGATGAAAGAAAACAACAGTAAATGACAAAAGACATAAGCTACTTGAGCCTTTGTATTATTGTGATTTTTATCAATTTCTGGGGACAGTATAGAAACAGAAAATCTAGAATGTAGAAAACTGAACAGTAAAAATACAGGGACAGATGTTTTAATTTAATGAATGAAATTCTATTTTTAAAAACTTACTGACTGTAAATGTATGAATGAAGTTTACAGAATGAAGTTTTATGAATGTGATTATGATGTCTTTGTTTCAGGTGTGCAGTGAACGCCACACCGCAGAAAATGTCAGATGCGGCTGGAGAGGTGGAGAGGTTTATAGGTAATATAGCAGCCAACCGAAAGGACCGCAAACCTGTCAGACCAATCGTTGTGGAGGTGAGACGCCACACTTTTCTTTTTAGAGCACACAACTTTTCACAATGAATTAAGCTACACAAATTCAATTTTTTGTTTTTTCCTTTCATAGAGAGCATTAGATCCTCAAGCTGAATCATCCGCGAGTCGTAAACTTATCTCAGTAAGTGCTTTTGAACAACATTACAGCAGCATTCAGGTTTGATTGATCTGCAGAGTTCTCACCGATCTCCCTCTTCATCCTGCCAGGAGCCTAATTTTAAACCCTGTCAGATGAAGACGTATTTCCAGCTTCCCTTTAATGTGAACTTTGTCAGCGAGTGCGTGCGGGCCGTCCCGTTCACACATGCTGATTACGCCAGGTATAACAACTGTCACTCTTGCAAATAGTTTTTCATTATGCTTGCTTACAGTTTGAGGAAGAAAATCAATTTAAAATGTTTATATATATATATATATATATATATATATATACTGTTATGTTTCACTTAATGAAACAGAATATAAAAAAAATTATATAATCTTAAATAAATAAACAGTTACAGTAATAAATATTATACGTTCAACTGTAAAATTATAATACAAATATTTAGTATGAATTTTTTTTTTCTCATTTTCAGTTTCAGATTTTCATATTCAGAGTTTGGGGTAGAAAATCTAATTAAATTAAAATAATATATATATTTCTATATTTTATTATTAATATATATGTAAATGTATGTCATTACAAACATATTTGAATTAAATTAAAATAATTTTTTATTGGTCTACTTTGTTGTTTTTTATATAAATTTGACTAACAATAATATTTTATATTATTTAAAAAAATAATGATAATTATTGTTATTACGTATATTAAAATATAAATATTTTATATATATTATATAATACAAATATTAAAATAAGACATTACTGTTATATTTCACTATAAAATAAAAAAAAAAGAAAAATAATATAATCATAAATAAATAATTACCATTTATTTTATGGTTCAACTGTAAAATGACAATACTAATGTTTAGTATGAATTTCTTTCTTTTTTATTAAACGTTAAACCATTAAGCTTTTATTTTGGTAAAAAAAAAACAGGAAGTTCTTAAAGATGTTCTGTTGTTGACAGCAGCCTTTTTGTAAATGCTTCTCATTACAAGTTTACACACATTTATTCAATGAAATTGTGGTATCACAATTATGGTTTATTTTGATTAATCTTTGTTTATTCACAGTTTGTCATCTGTTGTTCTTTCTCAGTCTATGTATATTAGCAAGGATGATGACTGCTAAGTTCCTGCATGGAGAGATCAGAGAAAAGGGTGGAGCTTATGGAGGTGGCGCTAGAATGGGAGGAGGTGGCCTGTTCTCGTTTTATTCCTATAGGTACATATGACACATTTAATTGGATCTGATACAATGTATCCATTAGTGTATTTGCTTTATCATTGATTGGTAATTTTTTATTGTGTTTTTGTCATGTCAATCTCTCAGAGATCCAAACTCCACGCAGACCTTGTCGGCTTTCCGTGGCGGAGTAGAGTGGGTGCGAGCAGGAAAATTTACCCAGCAGGACATAGATGAGGCTAAGCTTTCGGTTTTCTCTGCCGTTGATGCACCCATCGCCCCATCAGATAAGGGTCAGTAATGTGGACTGTATCTTTGGACACTGAGTGACATTTCAGCCCATCTGTGTATAGTTCATGTAAAAAAAAAAAAAAGGTTGTTAGATAAAATTATTGTAAATATTTAACAGCATATTCGTAGAATGTAAAAGATTAAAAAAAAAATTTAATTTAACATTTTTATAGTTTATTTAATTATTAGGTTTTTATTTGCTTCATATGTTTAGATGTTTGTACCTATGGATTTTTCGTATAATGATTGTTGGGATATTTTGTATTTAAATATCAAGGTGTTTGGATGTGTGAATGTTTTTGTGGTTGCTGTTGAGTTTGTGTTTTTGGATATTTGTTCTGTAGTTCACAAGGACTTTGTTAATGTGCTGTAGGTTTGGGACGTTTTTTAAACGGCATTACAGACGAGATAAAACAAAGATACAGAGAGAGACTGTTCGCTGTGACTGATAAAAACCTAACTGACGTCGCTGGCAGGTAACAAAACATTTAAATGTATATACACTTCCAGTCAATTTTTTTTTTTTTTTAATGTTTTTAAAGACGCCTCCTGCTCACCAAGGCTGCATTTATTTGATCCAAAGACAGCAAAAACAGTACAATTTTGAATTATTTTTACTATTTAACATAACTGTTTTCTATGTGAATATATTTTATTCACTTACTCTAGTCACATGATCCTTCAGAAATCATTCTAATATTCTGATTCGCTGCTCAAAAGTTACTTTAAATAGTAAAAATAAGTTTTACTGTTTTTGCTGTCTTTGGATCAAATAAATGCAGCCTTGGTGAGCAAAGACACTTCTTTGAAAAATAATAAAAATATTAGTTCAAAAACTTCTGATTGGTGGTGTATAATTATCTGATAAAATTCATAAAAATGCAAAATTAATTAATAAAAATATTTATGCTTAAGTGCTGTATTTGTTTTTTTATTTTTAATTTTTTTTTTTTTTATTATTATTCCAGGTATCTGGGTGTCGGTCAGCAAACATGCGGAGTGGCGATTTTAGGCCCGGAAAATGAAAGCATCAGAAAAGACCCATCCTGGGTGGTCAAATAGACGTTTTTTCCACGCCTCTCTACTTATAAGGATTGTGAAAGACACGCACACACTCCTTGATCACGCACAAATCAGTCTTGTTCCGATAGAAGAATGTGTTTTCTTCTTTACAGGAGTCATCTTGAGGAACAGAAGTGCTTTAAGAACCTAAACTGAAGTATCACTTATTAGTTCACTAAAACTACCTTTGTTTACACGGCACATTGTTGATCATGGACTCCATCATTTTATAACAAGGTCAAAAACCGCTTATATGATGGTGCAGTGTTGTAATTTGAGTGAGATTTATAAATTAGAAATTATTTATGAGATGTATAGAATTGATAAATGTGACCAGGTTTACCTAGAATGATTTTTTTTCTATTAAAAAAATAAAAACATTTTAAATCCCTTGTTTTTTTTTTTTTTTTTTTTTATCTATCATTCTGTATAATGCCAACAGCATATATTTAATTTCCTTGAGGACCTTTCCAAAAGACCTTGAGGACAAAAATGTCCCCATTGAAAGCCATTAAAACTGTATTTTTGTCCCCCAGTTCCAATTAACTATAAAATTATGCAGTCTTTAATAGTTTTCTGTTGGCAAGGCTTCAAAATGAAACTTTTTTTACTATTTTTTTTTTTTTTATCAATGTCATTTTTGTCCTCTAATGACCTCAGAGTAACTTTTTAAAATGATAAAAGATGATTAAAAATGATTGATGCACAAGAATTAATACATTAATTTATGACAAACCACACCGATTACATTCTAAAGGGAGTTTATGCAGCATTAGTAGCTTATACACACACACACACGTACATGATAACAAATACACACTAACACAACAGCTGCTTTGGTACAAAGTGCCTGCACTGACAAACAACACAATAGCAGCTTGGAAGACTCCTTCAGACTCCAATTAATCTAAAACAAGGTGCAGTTGTGAAATTACATCACTATAAGCCAGTGGAGCATTCATACAGCTCCATAATCAATGAAAATAAGCTCTATTAGAATAAATATAAATATGGAAATCTTGCATATTCACAAAATATACCACTTGGCCCCATTTAAAAGGGATGACTAGCTAATCACTTGAGCATACGGATTGTCAGTCACAACACATTGAGCTACTATATCGAAGGATCTTGTGGCTGTATGTCTATGGTTACAGTTTAATGAGAACTGCTTTACAAATATTGGATATGATATTGTGTTTAGGTCAAGACTATGGAATCACAGGTCTTCACCTTCAATAAATATATTTTGCAAGACAACTTAGTTTTACATGCGGCAGCGGCTGGTTTTAAATGGCAGAGATGTCTTTAGCTCTCAGACGGACGATGTGTTCAAGCTGGCCCAAATCGGACACGTCGTAGCTGGTTTTGTACTTGGCGAGAATCTTCATGAGCGGACGCAGTCGGAGCCACCACTGTTCCTTCGGGATCCTATGACTGGAACATAAAAATCAACAATATCAGATCAAAGTTAAAGTCTGTCATTTAATTTTTTTTTTTTTTGCATTTTAAAAGGGAATCTATAAATGAAAAAAAAATTCCTTGGTTTAAAAAAAAAAGCTACAAGATACAACTTCTGAGGAAAAAGTAAAAGGTTAAAAAATAGCATCCTTTTAGAGTAGCCTTGGAAACATTATGACATCATTATGATAATAGAATCAGTTATGTAAAACGTTTGTTAGCACACGTGTTCTTACACAAAATCCGTCTCATCTTTCAGCTGTACGACGGGCTGGAAGACCAGAGCCCTGCGCCGCATCCCCAATAAACATGCAGAATCCTCTGTGTTTGCAAACACACGTCCTACAAAACACACAAAACTATGGTTTTGAACAAAGTCTATGAGTAGTACAATATGACCAAAGGAGTAAGCATAATAACACTGCATTTTAAGTGAACTGAAACAATATAATTTTGAGATACAAATAACGTACCTTCATCTGAGCCAACCGAGGAAAGCAAAATACAAAGAGCAGAATATAATAACACAAATATGACACATATATTAATATGTATTTTTTTATTTTTTATATATAATGTATATATTTGTTATAAAATTATTACAATATTAATTTATTTCATTTATTAAGTGACTATTATTAATTGTATTTTATATAAACACTACCAGTCACGTTTTTGAACAGTAAGCTTATTAATATTTTTAAAGAAGTCTCTTATAATAATTATGGTAAAAACAGCTGTGTATAATTTTTTTTTAGGTTTCTTCGATGAATAGAAAGTTCAGAAGAACAGCATTTATCTGAAACAGAAATCTTTTGTAACATAAATGTCTTTATAATCACTTCTGATCAATTTAAAGTATCACTGCTAAATAAAAGTATTAATTTGATAATCCCCCCCCCCCCACCTATTTCAGATAAATGCTGATCCTTCTATTCATCAAAGAATACTGAAAAAAATTTACTCAGCTGTTTTAAATATTAATGATGATGATAATAATAATAATAATAATAATAATAAATGTTTCTTGAACAGCAAATCATATTTATTTCTAAAGTATCTAAAATATAACATTACCAGTTATTTTAAATAGTAAAAATATTTGACATTTTTACTGTTTTTGCTGTGCTTTGGATCAAATAAATGTAGGCTTGGTGAGCAGAAGAGACGTCTACAAAAACATTAAAAATCTTAATGTTCAAAAACTTTTGACAGTTAGTGTAAATATATATAAACTATATATATATATATACACTAAAATCAATTATTAATAAAATATTAAAGTAATAAATAGAATATTTATTATTATACTTTAGTGCTTTATATTAAATATTTTATTAAAATTTACATCCAATCTGTGTAACCCATAAGTATGACAAACACTGATTTACTAAAATTATGTAATTCTGCTGATTAAAATGACATAATCCTCTTAGTTAATCAACATAATTCTATATAATTACAGGATTACATAAATGCATCCGGTGCAAAAATGTGCCCTGATTTATCAGCATGTAATTTCCTAAAGCAGTGTTAAATATGTACATTTTCTATTGCTCAGTTTTGACTTCACAGAATCTCAGACTTTACCTTCTCTGTAAAACTCTTTGAGCTTCTTGGAGATCCACTGCATGGCTTTAGCCGCGATCTTGGTGCCAAAGTTCCTGTCAAACGGGGAAGGAGCACCACCCTACAAAACATCACAACACGGCAAATAAACAACATTCGGATCATGTTCACAATTGCATTTGTGTGTTTGCTTATGTGTGTGTTTGTACCTGCTGCATGTGTCCCAGGACGTTCTTCCTGCAGTCAAAGACTCCTTTGCCCTCTTCACTGTACAGCTGGTAGATGAAGTCAGTGGTGTAGTTCTCACTGCTGTTCTCATTCCTGTAAAACACACATACAATCACGCTTCACTGCTTCTACACATATAGAACTACATGAATGAATCCAGTGTATTAATGCTGTACGTAAAATATCTAAATCATACCTGAGCACTAAACCTCTCTGGATGCTGGTCTTCATCTTCTCAGTTAAATGTTCGACATTGGACTGAAAAATAGAGCACTCATAAAAACTCAGCATGACGATGACGTTCTCTCTCTCTTTCCTTAAATAGTACACACTGCTAAATATTCCTGCCTGCGTGTGGGACGGAGCAGACAGAGGACGTGAAGAAGGGTACACTGTAATGCCTGTGTCTGACAGGAGGAGGCAGACTTGACCTTTGACCCTCATCCATTATGAATAATTGTTTCAGCTTTTGCTATTCTATGTTCATAATGGAATACTAGCTTAACTATGTACAATTTCTTTCTTTCTTTATTTTTTTTCGAAAGAAGAATTAAACTGATGAAAAGTGACTGAAGATGTTATAAAAGATTTTTATTTCAAATAAACAATGTCATTTTGAACTTTCTATTGATCAAAGAATCCTAAAAGATGCAACATTGTTTCCACAAAAATATGAAACAGCAAAACTGTTTTTTACCATTGGTTAATTGGAAAAATCAGCATTGCATCACAGAAATAAATTACATTTTAAAATATATTCAAATAGAAAACAGTTATTTTAAATGGTAAAAATATTTCACAATATTTATGTTTTTATTACATTTTTGAACAAATAAATGCAGCCTAAAGCATGAATGTCTATTTTATGATATTTCAAACAACCTGTGTGTGAGATGCAAATATTTAATGCAAATAAAAACATTATTTCACATCATTTCAGTCACCATTCTGTTCATCAGCAGAATAAGGAGAAAAAAGAAGAAAAGTGATAGTTATGATTGATATTTATGCCACAGTACTGAATGATTTCCATATATTTATGACACTCCAAGGTTCTTTCTTCACAGAATGGAACGTATCTTTAAAAAAAGTTGTAGTTTTGGTACTTTTTATTTTTGTTAGTGATGTGTTTCTTGCAAATCTAGGTCACAGGATGAATCTATATATAAATGCAGAGCTATATTCAGTAGGACAGAGCTATATTCAATAACCTTGTCCATTCCACATAGTTACTGTAGAAGCCTGTTTACACCACTGAATAAAAAATAAAAAGGTAATTGCCTTTTTCTCACAATTCAGACTTTTTTCTTGCAATTGCAAGTTTACAACTAGCAATTTAGACACTGCTTCTCAGAATTGCATGTTATAAAACTCACAATTTTGACTCAGAATTATTTTCTCAGAATTGTGAGATATAAACTGGCAATTCTAAGAAATTACCACGTGATATAAACTCAATTCTGAGAAATAAAGTTGCAATTTTGAGAAAAAATCAGAATTGCAAGATATAAACAGTCAATGTGGAGAAAAAAAAAATCAGAACCGAGTTCATATCTCGCAATTCTGACTTTTTAACATGCATTTGAGAGTTTACATCTCGCAATTGCAATTGCGATAAAAACTCGAAATTCTGAGAATATATCTGTCTTTTTTCAAAATTGGACTCACAAGTTTTTATCTCACTGTTCTGAGAAAAAAAATTCAGAATTGCAAAATATATACTCACAATTGCGAGAAAAAAGTTAGAATCGCAAGTTTTTTATCTCACAGTTCTGACTTCTGTTCAAGCAATTGTGAGTTTATACCATGCAATTCTGAGAAAAAACAGTCAAAATAGTGACTATATCTCGCAATTCTGACTTAGAAAAAAGTTTGAATTATGAGGTGAAAAGTCGCAATAACATTGCAGGTGTACATTGTAAACTATATATACAATGTACAAACCTAGGACAATGTTTCTCACCTGTAGGTCTCGGATGTCAAACGGCTCTTCATAGATGTAGGCTGCATCCGCTCCGGCCGCCAGCCCGCCCACTGTTGCCAGATAACCACAGTAACCACCCATTGTCTCAATGATGAACACGCGCCGCTTTGTTCCGCTCGCTGACTGCTTTATACGATCACACGTCTGACAGAGACATTTGAATAGTTAAAGACTGAAACATATCTATTATCACCACACTCATGAACAGGCCAGTGCAGTTCTGACACAGAACCATAAACGCTCAGACATACAGGACATTACACAATTATAACACAAGAATAAAGCATGGTCCAAAATTAACTGGCCAATGGTGGGTAAATAAAAAGTTTTTAAATATTTTCTGAAAACTTCTTTCACAATAATATTTCGTAATGGCCTACAAGTAATACTTTATTCAATGATTTATAGATATATCTATCTATATATACAGTGTAAGTTTTTGTTTTTGTAAGTACAGTTAAGTTTTTGAATATACATGCGACTACAGCAGAACACCATGTATATGTTGCACTTTTTACTCACATTTGGCAAAGTGTTTATTTTGGACCTGTGAGCAAGCCATCACATGCAAGCACAAGGCACTATATATTTCACAACAACAGAGATCATGCATGTGGTTTCAGCTCATAAATAAGTGTTTAGGTGCAGTTCCTTTTTTGGGATAATAAATATTTGCCATGCAACTTAGAAAAATATACAGACGTTTCAGATCAGCATAGAAATCTTTTCCTGTGGTGGACAAACATGGTTTGGTATGTTATATACCCTCAGATAATGTAACTTGCATCTAAAGCTTGCATCTAAAGAACAGAAAAAAATAAAAGAAACCTGGAAAACATTCTGTATGCATTTCTCATAACTCCTAGGTATGACTGTAAAAATGTAAAGACAGTAAATAGTCGTTTCCACTTGTAAAAAAATATATTTATATATTCTTTAAAAAAAATTACACTTGACAAATTCATTTAAAGTGACATTTAGCATTTTATTATACCTAAAAGCAGATCACATGACCAGCCAAACATTACTCACTGTGTCATGGTAAACCCACTATCATGTGCACTTCCTTAAATAAATAAATAAATAAATTATAGGGAAGTTATGGTACTGATAAGCAAATATGTTTTTTCTGTGATTTTTGTCAACCCACACCAGTAGGTGTCAGTATAAACTTAAAGAATATTGTCTGTCTCAAAGGAAAAGTTCAACCAAAAGTGAATTTTCTGAAAATGTACTAAACCCTCAGGGCTTCCAAGATGTGGAGCTGTTGCTTCATCCGAAGAACAGATTTAGAGAAATGTAGCATTACATCACTTGCTCACAAATGGATCCTCTGCAGTGAATGGGTGCCGTAAGAGAATCCAAACAACTGACTAAAACATCACAATAATCCACAAGTAATCCACACCATGCCAGTCTATTAATTAAATGTGAAATTAAATCTTGTGAAGCATACAGCAGCAGATTTTCACATGTAAATGGTGCTTGATCTGTGTATATCAGGGTTGCTGCAGGATTTTTAAGCTCAAATTTAAGACTTTTTAAGACCTTTTTTAAGACCTGCACAAATAAAATTAATACCATATGAGGAGGGTAAGGCAATGTCTATGGTTAAATATTAAACTGTAAAATGACTAAACTACTGTGAAAACTGATTTACAGTTCAGATTTTTCACAAAAACAAAAAGTTGTATAAAGTGATACACTTCACATTTCTTTAAAGTATCAAGAAGAGTCAAAACTTTACTTATATTAATTGAAACAATTATCATTAATAAATTATTATATTAATTAAAAAAAAACATACAAATACATGTTAGTGTTTAGATTTTTGTGATGAATTATCTTCTTAATGATCCACCAGTTCACATTTACAGCTCTGCATGTTTACAGGGTAAAAACATGGGTCCCTTTTCGTTTTGGTCTGAACAAAAACAACCCCAATACTATGTTCCTGCAATACCAGAGGCTGCAGTTCTAGGACCACATTTATAGGACCCTATTTTTTGGGACAGTGCCATCTAGCAATTATATTCCAACAAAGAAATATCAAACAGACGCAAAGACTAGATCCATTGAAACTACTAATTTTTTTTTATCTTGCCATCTTATTTTTAATGTAAAAGCTCACATAAACTTGAGTGTTCAAAGGGGTGTCAGAAATCTCCATTTAGCCCATTTAACTGTAAAAAACAGTTCATTGTGCTGCTCGATGTTGTAAATTAGTATTTGTATTTAAATTATTTTAAATTCATTGAAATACTAATAAACACACTAATTTGTATGGCAATTGTTTTACCGTTTACTTCACTTTGTTAAGCGGGTCACACGTCAGACATGAAGCGCAGCAGCTAATGAACAGAAATCTAGAATATACTGAAATAAATTAGACTAAATATTTCAAGAGGGTTACCCAGGGGTAAGTTTAGGATTAGGAGCTGGTTAGGACAATAATTAAGTGTATATAATTAAACAACTGCATTTAGTATTTTCTTAAAAATAATATACAGATATTGAATAGCAACTGCTATAAATAGTATGAGCTGTTAATGCATACATACGACAAATAAATAAAATAAAATAAATAAATAATTTAAAAAAAAAATTACAGGGTCCTAGAAATGCGGTCCTGAAACTACAGCCTCCTGTATTGTAAGAATACTCTACTCAAAACAACAGACTTATTAAAAATGCACATTCAATCTCTGCCAGCAGATGGCGCATTCAGAACTGCAGACATGCGTTTCTCCGGTAACGGCAGTACACAAAGCAGCTCAGCACCGGACTTTGAACGCGCAGCGCTCATGTTTATGTAACGAAATCATAGCCTTTTGAAGTTTAATCATGACACTAAGCTGTATCGCAATTCTGGTCTTCCCGTGCCTAAAATTTAAGACCTCTTAATCATAATTAAGACTTTCTTATACAATTTAAGACTTTTTATGACCTTAAATTTGATAAACTAAATTTAAGACTTTTTAAGGACCCGCGGCAACCCGGGTATATTTCTCTCCTGATTCAGACGAGATGAGTTTTTCACTGGAGAAAGCATTTATTTATTACAAACATGCAGCTTTTTACTTTGCACGACATTAAATGGTGGAGCGGAGTGGTGTGGATTACTTGTGGATTACTGTGATGTTTTATCAGCAGTTTGGACACTCATTCTGATGGCACCCATTCAGGATCAATTGGTGAGCAAATGATGTAATGCTTAATTTTTTCAAAACTGACCTACATCTTGGACAGCCTGAAGGTAAGTTTTTGTTTTGGTTGAACTTTTCCTTTAACCAAAAATGACTGCACCTTTAAAGATACAGTCCGACAAATTCTCTCTTTCAATTTCCGCTGTGCTGATCGCCATCATAACATCTTATCATTCCTAGGCGAGGGTTGTGCGTCTTACCTCCACTATGGCATTGAGTGAAGTGTCAGCGCCAATGCTGAGGTCAGTGCCGGACACATTATTACTGATGGTGGCGGGCAGCATGCACATGGGCACGCAGAACTCCTCATACCTGCTGCGGGCATCGACCAGCTGCAGCAAACTCTCAAAGGCCTGCAGCAGTGCACATGCATTAGGACGACCGCTCACTTACGCTCTTACTACTGTACACTAAATAGGATGGAATATGCTGTCCTTTCTAAGTGTTTCCTGTCTGCTCAAGACGACTAGATCATAGTTGACCACCAGAAGGAGCTCCAACTCATGACGTGGGCATGGCATTGGCTAAATTGTGACTGAGGCAGGTTATTTAGATAGCAGAAAGCCTCATAATGACCAAAACCAACCGACCGAAAAGTGTAACGACTGAAGACACAGGCACAACCGGACGCTAAACAGCACATTAAAACACACACAGATGCAGATAGAAACAAACAAAACATCAGACCTGGCCCAAAACATCATGCAGTTAGTTGAGCTTACATTTGATTTGTTATTAATAACTTAACATCTACAGACAGAATATGTTGCATAACTGAAAAATGAATGCAAGAAATCATCAGTGTGCCACAAATGCTGTCCGCAGACATTAAAATGTTATTGAGCATCAGTGATTAACAACTAAAGCATGTAATTATTTATTACTGCTGAAACCCACCAAATTAAAGGTTATTCCACAACATCCTACATAGGATATAATGGTATCTTGATTGTCAGCCACCAAATGGTTTTAGTTGTTAGTGATGTTAATTACTGTCAAATACTTTTGAACTCAATTCCCAATGCTCTTTAATTAACATTTGTTTTAACATTAACAAATTAACATTTGTTTAGAAGTGTGTATTAATTATAAAAAATAATGATTATTATAAATATAATTTTGGACATAGCAGAACTGAGCTCAAAGGTAAAAGGTTAATAATAAATTAACAATATTATAAATTTAATTATGTTTTTTGCATCATGCATTATAACAAAACATAAAATACAGTTATATGTTTGTATCTCAGGATGACTGTGCTATGTTAAACACCTTGTGTTGGACCAGGCCTGCAATATAAACACACACAAATGCTGCAAACACACAGTTATAGTGTCAGGTGTGAGACCGGGCGACAGGTTGTGCTGTGTGACCACATGCGTTCGTTTCCAGACACACTGAACAAGTCAGGCTGCAGTAATGGCCAACCTCACCATCACACGCACACACCTCTCATCCTAATGCAGCTCTACTTCATACTACAATGCAAAACTCTACTTATAGAGATGCGAGTCAACCTACTACAAGTATGTTTACGTGCACTTTAAAAGTTATATTTCAGATGTTCAAAAGTGATTTGTTTAAAATGTCATGTACAGAGTAAAAATATTTTACAGTATTCTGTATATGCATGTTAACTGGACTACAAGTGGCCCCAGTGTTGTGTGCATGATCTGAAAGATAACTATTCCAGGACTGACCATAACCATGTCTTGAAGATTGGGGTGGACCAAATCAAATAAGCATTGATCTTATTTAACATTAAAGACATTAATGGGAATTAAAGGAATAAGGAAAAAGTATGAAAAACATGAAAAAAATAGATATTATTGCTATCAATTTTTATTACTTAAATAATTAAAATAACATTTGTATTTTTGCACTTATACGATGGCGTTTTAGTGCGATGTCAAAAAATGAAAAAATCTAAAATTACAAGATTAAAGTTGTAACATTTTGAGAATAAAGTTGAAATGTTGAGAATAAAGTCAAAATATTTCAAGAATAAAGTAAAAATGTTTCAAGAATTTAAAAAGTAGAAATTAAAGTTATAATATTTGGAGAGTATAGCCCAGAGGTTGCGCTAAACTTTCAAACTCATTCTGACGGACAGAGTCGTAAAAATTCTGTCATAATCTATTATTACCCGTCATTTTAATTTACATATTTTAATTATAATAACACATTTAATTGCCTGTATTTTTGTTTACATTTTCGTTTACATTTTCATTCTTAATCATGAACCTACAGGACGACAGCGCAGTGTTTAAAAACAAAATATGCTGGGTAAACAAAAACAAAAAGAAAAAAAACAATTTCTCGATTTTAATAGACTCTCATTTTGATGAACCAATATCGACACTTAAATCCCAATTGATCTTTTGGTCTATGCTGTTTCAGTACATAGTGCGCCTTCCTTCTAATAAATAGCAATAGGCTTTGTGTTACTTTTGATATGAAAAGTCTCAGATTTCAAATTGTGTCCATTTTATTAGGAAATTCAAGCAATGATTACGATTTTGGCGCTCTGTAACGTGGCGTGATAAATCATTGTAGCTTCTGTGTACTCGCCTGTGCATAATCAAACGCATAGGAAAACTTTCGTGACAGTTTCGTTGTTGTTCTGGATCCCCTGCTCTGCTGCTACACTGGAGCACACTCGCCACCAACTGGACAGGGAATTACAGCTACAATTTACAATGACAATTGACAATTTCTGTCAAAGTGATGGACGGCCTTCAGATTCTTCTATCACTAATAAAAAAAAAATCTGTCAATGACTAACAATTTTCGGTTAACGCAACCTCTGGTATAGCCTATATTCTGCATGCAAATGGCCCGGCCAGGCCACCCAAATTTATTTAAATATTGTTGCGTCTGAGTGGCCGTATCATCTTACTGGGATGAGGCTATGACATTTATTAATGGACTGAACAGAAACAACTTTTTATCTTAACATAAACTCACACACCCAGTCGACATTCCTTTGGGGGGCGCCATAGCTCTTTTAATACTACAAATATATGCAGGATTATTAGCAGAATTCATACCATGTGTCATACTCGCGGGGACAGTATGCTTGAAAATAATACTTTATGCCTTTGATTGCATTTGTTACTTGTAGTGCACCAGCCCCCAATAGCAATAAGCTTTGGGCTTTTTTGCACTTTTAATATAAAAGAAAGTCTTAGCTTTTAAAATCAGTTTAAAAAAAGGAAAGGCTGCATGGAGTTTAGATGCCAATAAAGAACCTTTCATTTTGAGAGTGTGTATGCTTAGACTGATTACAAAGACTGCATTATAACTGTACATGCAAACATACTTAATATTGGATCATCTCACCAAGCACAAGCTTAGCTGTTTACTTGTTAAACAGCTCTGTCTCAACCTAAAAAAAAAAATGCAGCGCTACCTCACCCTAGCAAATAGAAATCTACCTCATTCCACTAAACATGCTCTACTACACTTTCAGTGCTTTGCAATGTATCTAAAAACCATATTTACCTAAGGTTGACTTTTACGCTGCAGCCCAGAATGGGTTTAACCTTCAAGTATTTTAGTCTGACCTGTGTGTTTCCTGACAGGGAGGTTGGCCAACATCACCTGACCTTTCAGCATATCTCACTGACAGAACAGTGCTCTTGACAAACAGATACACATGCCCACCACCCTACACACACACACTCTCTGACACGAGTGTGTGCCGTCTTACGTCTGTGATGGCGTTGAGGGCCGTGTCTGCCCCAATACTCAGGTCTGAGCCGGGGATATTGTTGGACACAGTGGCCGGGACCATCACCATGGGAACACAAAGCTCTGCGTGTTTGGAACGAGCTGCTTGGAGCTCCAACAGCCCCAAATATGCCTGCGGTCAGAGCAAGGACTTATGGGTCACTGGCCAGAATTATGGGTAATATTAAGAAGGGGGAGGGGGCAGAGAGCCATGCCCACTTTTTACATGGTGTGTGTAAAGGCTTTTACAATAGAGTTCAAACGTTTAGGGTCAGTAAAAATTTCTCATATTTGATCAAAATACAGTAAAAAATGTGTAATATTGTGAAATATTATTACAATTTAAAATAACTGTTTTCTGTTGTAATATATTTTAAAATGTGATTTATTCCTATGATGCAAAGCTGAATTTCTTAAATGTCTTCAGTGTCACATGATCCTTCAAAAATCATTCTAATATGCTGATTTGCTTCTCAAGAGACATTTCTTCTTATTATTATTATCAATGTTGAAAACAGTTGTGCTGCTTTTTATTTCTTTGGAAATCATGATACATTATTTTCAGAACTCTTTGGTTAATAGAAAGTTCAAAAGAAAGACTTTTTTTTTATCTTTGTAACATTATTACTGCATTTGCTGTCACTTTTGATCAATTTAATGTGTTCTAGTCAAACAAAAGTATTAAATTCTTCTTAAAAAAAAAAAATCTTACTGACCCTGAACGTTTGAATAGTACTGTATGTTGTAAAGATTTTTACCTATTTTTTTACTCTAAGATATTTACTGGTAAAATAACAAGACAATCCAAAACAATGAGATGTTGTGTCCCGTAATTATTAAATAAAGTGTTATTTTCTTACAAACCAATGCATATCTGGGAATAAAAAACACTGTTAATTGTTGTTTTCACCTGTAAATAACCGTTTTATATAATAAATATGATAAAACAGTGATAAAACACAAAATGAGACTAAAAAAAATGCCATCCTAATGAAAAATACTTTTTTTTTTTTTCAATCTCATAGCATCACAATCTTATTTTACTGATTCATATAAAGCAAAATATGTACAAAAATGTATTACTATAAAGCATATTTGTAGGTACACACTGTAAATATCACATTACATACCTCAAATCCTCCAATAACCAGTAAAGCATTGATGTTGTGAATCCTCATCTGCTCTGCAATTTTGTCAACATGTTTTGCTGGGAGAGTTCTGTAAATGATATTTCATGATACCAGAAAATACCATTAGCATAAAAGCATATCAGTTTCTGACAACAGGCCTTTAGAAACATAATCTTGCCTTTTTGTTCCAAGCAGCGATCCGCCCTGGCCTGTCCAGCCTCCAACATCACCCCATTTGATTTCTTTTATCTGAGAGAAAACAAGAAAAATCAAAGGAGCACATATGGGATGGATATTTGATTTGAGTTTTAACTCCCGTATCTCTTCATCTGTGTTTCTGTTACAGAAATCAACAGAGAAACTTTATGAAACTGCTGGAGACACTAATATATAAGTACAAGTAAAGGCCTTAAACATGCATTTGAATGCATTATATTAGCAGCATTTCCTCTGAAATGAAAGTAGTATGGAGTCGATCTGTAATGCTACACTAGGTTAATTATGGCACTGAGCACAATGCAGCAGGGGATTGTGGGATGTAATAATGGGCTTACTGTAATCATGACTCTTTATCTCATTTGGGAAGGGACTGATTTACATACACACGTCTATATGCAGTCTTTGTGCAGACCTGGTTGCCACCAGATTCTTAGAAAAATGTTTTGACAAAATTAAAATAAAACTTGATTGGAAATGTTGCACAATAAATTATAGTGATTATAATACATTATATATATATATATATATATATATATATATATAATTTTACATTAATTAAAAAAAAACAAAAAAAAACATTGTTTATTAGTGGTTGTGATGGAAATAATGCCACAACAATGTAATATGCATAAAAACTACATATAAATAACTTCCACAGAACACTTTTTTAAATACTTTAGAATTATTTCACTCTTTGTTTAGATTCTATAAAATTTCATAATGTTTTTATAACAGATTTTCCTGTTTTAAAATGTAAAGTATGTGTCTGGGAGAAGAGCAAAACTATTAAACATCTACATAACTATTTGGAAAGTGGCAAAAATAAATTATGACACATTTTTGACATAAAAACGCTCATAATTTAATGACACCAATTAAAAATAATTGTTTGATAGTTTATGATGTATTACCTGTCCTTTATAGAAGCCCTCAAATCCGTCATTAACAGCAAACATAGTGTGGCCTTCGGTGATCCCGACCCTGACGGCCGAGCGCACGGCTGCGTTCATGCCAGCTGCAGGAGCGCCAACATTCAACACGGCCACATTAAATGAGCTCTAGAGAAGAGAAAAGAGCATTATCGCACAACATAAACACAACTAAACACTCAATCCTCTCACTGAACCCTCCCATTCATGAAGTCAGGCCTGATTCTCAAAATGAGTCACATGACCTCAAAGTAGATGTGTGCAAATGTTTATAGAGCAGAACGATTTAAAGTCTAATCTGCTACACAAAAAAAACATAGAACAAAATCCTGGATTAAGCTGCATTTGTGTTTGTGAGTAAATTACTTTTAAAACACCATGACTATGTGCAAAGATGATTCAGTCTCCTTATACTCACAATGGTAAATACGAGCAAAGAACGTTGTGAAAATAAATCTACATTGTTTATCCTTTTGATCTTTCATTCAAAAACTCACAAAATCTATCCTTTGGTAAAACAACTGAATGTAGGGGAGGGAAATATGTTATATTTTATATTTGGAACTAATCAATCAAATGCTTAAGAAAATAAATAGGAAAAGGAACTTCAGGAACCCCAATCTGGTGAAAATGCATTCAATATTCAATTCTTTTGTCTTCTATTCTATTCTATTCTATTTATATATTTCATGTACATACACGGCCTTCCTGTGTTCCATCCTCATCCCCGCAAAAGAAAATAAATAAACATATTGAGCTGTCAGTGTCACAGAAATAGGCTGAATCAGAGCAGATATGTTATGCACAATATTATTAATAATAATAATAATAATAATAAGTCATTATCACTTACATGTGGAAGTTCAGAATCAATTTTACGATGAGACAGGAGTTTGTAAGTGTTCAGGTTGTTTTCGAAACTTCTAAAATTTTCAAAGAAAAACAAAAAAGTTTTAATTTAAAAGTCATTCAGACATTTTCTGTGATGTTAAAAGCACAAAAAGTAAGATAAACAGTTTTACTTTTGACATCTGCTCTGTAAAATTATGATTTTTATGGTTTACCTGCCACGCAGCTTTACAGCTTCTTCAAATCGCTTTTCATCCATGGCCTTCTGGACCTCCTGTGTCTGCAATATAACAAACAAACAGGCTGAAAACCCCCCAAAAATAAAACTGAGCATCAAACTGCCTATCAAACACACTTTTGATTTAATTAAACTGGCAGGTCTAACTAAAGTTTTAGAATTGCCTGTTAATTTAAAAAAACATGGACCAGATCATCTATATAGCAATAAAGTAACCCATACTGAAATGCAAAAAAGGACATATATTGCTCTATATATATAATCAGAGATACTGAAGATTTAAGTGTGCAACATATATAAAAACTAAAACCCCTTAGTAAATTCTGTATATGAACATATGTTAATATCTATATGATGATTTTGATACTGTATTGCATGTAGCAACTAAATATGACAACATTTAATACATGCATATCTTTTATATTTACTTAATATAAACATGTATTGATGGGTTTTAGTATAATAATATACATCTGCATAACATACATGTTCAAAAATGACATATATAAACATACACTACCAAAAGTTTTTAAACAGTAAGATGTTTTTTAAAGAAATCTCTTCTGCTCACCAAGCCTGCATTTATTTGATCCAGCAAAAACAGTAAAATTTTGAAAAAAATTTTACTGTTTAAAATAACTGTTTTGTATTTGAATATATTTGAAAATGTAATTTATTTCTGTGATTTCAAAGCTGAATTTTTAGCCTTATTGCTCCAGTCACATGATCCTTCAGAAATCATTCTAATATTCTGATTTGCTGCTCAAAAACATTTATTATTATTATTATTATGTTGAAAACAGTTGAGTAGTTTGTTGCGGTTAGTGCGTCGACATGTAGCGTCATTGCTCTGCGGCTGACCCGAGTTCAAATCCCGGCTCGTGGACCTTTCCCGATCCCATGCCCCTTTTCTCTCTCCCACTTTGTTTCCTGTCGGACTACACTGTCCCATCCAAAGAAAGACATAAAATGTCCAAAAAAAAAAAAAGAAAAGTAAACAGTTGAGAAGAGTTTTTTCAGGTTTCTCTGATGAATTGAAAGTTCAGAAGAACAGCATTGATCTGAAATGGAAATCATTTGTAACATTATAAATGTCTTTATCATCACTTTTGATCAATTTAAAGCTGCCTTGCTAAATAAAAGTATTAAATTCTATAATTTCTTGAGTCCGAGTTTTTGAATGGTATAGTGTAAAATGTTACAAAAGCTTTGTATTTCAGATAAATGCTGATCTTTGAATCCTTCTATTCATCAAAGAAACCTGAAAAAAATCTAATTTAAACACTGAAGACTGGAGTAATGATGCAGAAAATTTAGCTTTGATCACAGGAATAAATTACGTTTTAAAACATATTGAAATATAGAAGTTATTTCAATATGTTACTGTTTTATTAGTTTTACTTTGGATCAATTAAATGCAGTGAGCAGAAAAGTCTTCTTTAAATAAGATCAAAAATCTTACTTTTCAAAACTTTTGACTGGTAGTGTACATACTTGTATGGGCAACATATATGAAATTGTTTCACTTTCTGATATGTTCCATATACGTGACAATATGACAATATATTTCATATATGGACATTTAACATATGTGACCCTGGACCACAAAACCAGTCATAAGGTTAATTTTTTTTTAACTGAGATTTATACATAATCTAAAAAGTAAATAATTAAGCTTTCCATTGGTGTATGGTTTGTTAGGACAGGACAATATTTGAAATTTTGAAATCTGAGAAAATCACTTTTAAAGTTGTCCAAATGAAGTTCTTAGCAAGGCATATTACTAATCAAAAATTAAGTTTTGATATATTCACGGTAGAAAATTTACAAAATATCTTCACTGAACATGATCTTTGCTTAATATCCTAATGATTTTTGTCATAAAAGAAAAATCGATAATTTTGCCCCATACAATGTATTTTTGGCTATTGCTAAAAACATTTCTGTGCTACTTAAGACTGGTTTTGTGGTCCAGGGTCACATATGTACATATATTTGCATATGGAAAAACACTGCTTTAGAACAATTCTCTCAAATGTACTCAAGTTTTTTTTTTTCTTTTTTATTTATTTATTTATCTATCTATGGCGTTCTAACCTCTAAACTAATACAGATGTGGAAAGATGACCGGAAACAGGAACTCATGTGAACTAACCACTAAAGCCAGGCTCCCAGAGTTATTAAGTTCACTATAAACTTTAAAACCCAAAAGACTGTCATTAGTTACTTTCTCACCATCTGAACGCACTCCATCAGAGGCACCCTGACCGCCTGGTTCCCACACAGAGACACCACACATGCTGGAGTACCAGGAGACGCTTCTAACAGGGCCAACACGGCTTCCACTCCCATACGACTCGCCTACGGAGGAAAAGGGAAGACACCGAGATCTAACGAGACTGAATACACCATGTCAAAGTGATTTTGTCCAAGCCAATCAAATACAGTTAGGATTTGTGCAGATAGGACCATACCAAAATCCGATCAAAGGCAGAGGGTGTTCCTCCTCTCTGGACGTGACCCAAAATGGTGACCCGCGTGTCAAACCCCAAACAGCGCACCACCAGCTGCAGTAAAGAGTCAACACACAATCACTACAAATCAAATACAGATGTTTCCCAAACAGAACCAGCAAGTTTAATGGCAGATATACACTACTGTTCAAAAGTTCGGTGTTGGTACTTTTAAAAAAAAATGTTTTTAAAAGGGGTCATCGGATGCCCAGTTCCCCAAGTTGATATGATTCTTTAGGGTCTTAAAGGGGTCATCGGATGCTAAGTTCACTTTTTCATGCTGTTTGAACATTAATGTGTGTTGGCAGTGTATGTACAAATCTACCCTATAATGATAAAAATCCATGCAGTGGGTTTTAATTAATCTGTAAAAATAATATTCCTTTTTTCAAATCAGCCATTCTCAGATGCCTGTCGGTGTGCCGTCATGCCCACAGAGGCCGCTCCCATGTTAGTTGATTGACATGAGCGTCTTACCGAAGATCAGTTGTAACAGTCCAACCTCCATGTTTTGATGCCGGAGCAGGGATGTAGGTTAGACAAGAACTGAGCGACTGAGGTGTTGTGTTGCTGGATGTAATAATGAACATAGTGGTCGTCATTTACTCCCGAAATCTGAGCCGCTGAAGATGCAGTGGATTACGCTTGTTTGTGAAGGGAATGCGCCTCCCGATCGACATATATCCGCCTATGTTGGCGCAAATCATTCGTGATCCAGCTTCACTTACAGCAGAAGTGAGTATAAGGGTTTTTTATGAACCTTTGCGATCGCCTTTCCTAATAATGTGCTAGTTAGCAAGTTTAGCGGCTAAACACAGCAAAATGTGACTAAAGTAAACAGGCTCGTCACTCCACAGAGAGAAGAGAGGGGCGGGGCGAGCAGAGCTCATTAACATTTAAAGCATCCTTGACCAGAACAGGATGAATTTTGCAGAGCTGATTTTGACAAGGTAAAAAGGGTGTTGTTTTACACAATCACTGAGAATTTTTAACCAAAGAATATTATAGACCTTTGATTAAGACCCTAAAGAATCATATCAACTTGTGGAAAATGGGCATCCGATGACCCCTTTAATATATTTGAAAATATAATTTATTCTTGTGATGCAATGCTGAATTTTCAGCATCATTACTCTAGTCTTCAGTGTCATATGATCCTTCAGAAATTATTCTAAAATGACAATTTGCTGCTTAGTGAAACATTCTTATTGTTATCAGTGTTGAAAACAGTTTTTGCTACTTAATATTGTTAAAAAAATTTTTTAGGATTGTTTGATGAATAGAAAGCTCAAAAGCAGAGCATTTATTAGAAATATACTTTTTCTGTAACAATGCAAATGTCTTTACTGTCACTTTTGATCAATTTAAAGCATGCTTGCAGAATAAAAATGTAAATTTAAAAAAAAAAAAAAACTTTTTTGAATGGTAATGTAGATGGATTTATTATTAATGTTGGACTGAACTGGACTCCAAAGATGCATAAACAAAGCAACATTTCTAGGGGTTATTAAAAGCAAGCTCAGCAAACATAACCACAGACATGATTGCTGTAAGAGAAACTGTGCGTAACTTAAAGGCATCTTAAAGTAAACCTAAAGTGACTTAAAGTAAATAAAACACAGATTACAAATGTTACAATCAGTCCAGTAAATGAAGGGAAGTATAATATGGAAAAGCAAACACATACGCACAAAAAGACAATGTCTACCAAAACTCAAATCCAAAACACACGCTTTTTATTTAAGTGTAAGAGAAGAAAAACAGTCTTTTCTAAGCGCATAAATGTGCTGTATAGGCTGTAGTTGTGCATTACTCACGTCCTTTATAAGTTCTGTGGTTATGGACTTGTTGTTTTGGTCTATTGCACCTTCAGCAACTATGATGATATTAAGCCGTTTCTTATCAGCACGATTCTACAAGGGGAAAAAAGCATGCACGCACACACATTCATACACACATACATACTGGTGAGAGCAGGGAGAGGATACTCACGTCCTTCACTGCATTAGAGCTGATGGGGTTTCCATGCCTGTCTGTGGCTCCCTCGGCCACTATGATTATATTAAGACGAGAACCTCGCAAACGGCTCTGCGGGACAAACACTGGAGGACTGAAACAAGCTGTGTGTGTGCATTTGCATGTATGCATGAGTGTGTCACGTGACTGTGTTCATATGTATGTGCACGGCAGCTTGGGGAGACTGATGCTAGCCAAGCCACTATTGTAGTATTGATTAAGTAGTACTGTCAAAAAAGGTTTACTACACTACAAGCTAGCTAACTGCAATGATGCTGTCAGCTATTCAGTTTTCTAAATGCCAGATAACATGATTCAGTTAAAAAGAGAAGTATTTTTCTGCCGCAGAAACAATAAAGAAATCAGTTAGTGAGAGCATCAAACTTAAGTTATAAATTAAACTAAAAATCCAATAAAATCTAACAAATAAATCTAAACAATTTATCATTTATTTATTATTTAATTCATTTAGGTAATTTATTTAAATATTTCTTTTGCTACAAAAATGGATTCGGTGGATTCAGTGAATTATACTTTTTGAATCAGTTCATTAAAATGAATCATCCGAATGTACTGCCTTACTAAAATAACTACCTACTTATTTTTTTCCTCAGAAAATTCCTTCAGGTCCCACAAATTCTTTGGTTTTTTAGTATTTTTGTGTATTTGAAACCATTCCAACAATGACTATATGATTTTGAGATCCATGTTTTCACACATGTTTTTTGAGGACAACTGAGGGACTCATACGCAACTACTACAGAAGATTCAAACAATGCATTAAGAGCTGGGGGTGTAAACTTTTGAACAGAATGAATATGCATACATTTTTCTTATTTTACCTCATTTCATTTAGTACTGCCCTTCAGAAACTACAGAAGATTCTTACATGTTTCCCAGAAGACAAAATAAGTTAAATTTACCCTAATCTTCAAATTCAAAAGTTTTCACCCCCCTCCTCTTAATACATTTGCGTTTCCTGTGAGCGTTTAGGTAACACTATGCATTAGTGAGCGTTTGAACCTGCTGTAATAGTTGAGTCCCTCAGTTGTCCTCAGTGTGAAAAGATGGATCTCAAAATCATACAGTCATTGTTGGAAAGGGTTCAAATACACCAAAGAATTTGTGGGACCTGAAGAATTTTTCTGAAGAACAGCGGGCAGTTTAACTGTTCAGGATAAACAGGTAATTCATTAACTATTACTAAACAAAAAACACAGCTGTGGATCATTCAGGTAACAACACAGTATTAAGAACTTTTGAACGGGGTCATTTTTATAAATTCAACTATTATTTAACCTTGTGGACTATATGTAAAAGTCTTTTATGATAAATATCTCATTCAGGTCAGTACTAAAAAATAACATGCATTTTTTATGATCCCTCTTATTTTGGTAAAAATAATTAGTATTTTTCAGATTCTGCAAGCTGTATGAAAACTTCTGAACTCAAGTAGTTCTCTTTTTTTTCTACATTTCAGCTTTAGCTTGTGTGTGAATCTAGCTTATACTTGAAATCCCCTTCAAATTGTGTGTTAAGTTCCTCATTTGTAAGTCGCTTTGAATAAAACCATTAAATGCTAATCATTCTTCAGCTTCCTCGGTTACAAGGCTCCATGCACAATATAATGCAAAGATAAAAACACTGATGTAATGGTTGCAACTGCTGTAAATATTAGTTTGTTACTGGTTTTAAAAACAGTTGGAGTACTGTCACTTATCTGAATAATGTAATTAGGTTAATAATCTCTGTATTTGTGTTTGTTTGAGCACAGCTGTAGGCTTTTGTGTGCATGTTTATGTGTGTAAGTGAGTTACCTCTGATAGTTTATGACACATCTGTTCCTCCCAGCCATCTTTGGGAGGCATTTCTGGAATCAGCACCCAGTCAGCTCCGCACGCAAGAGCACTGACTAATGCTAGATACCTACACACATAAACACACATGGTTTAATGCTGATTTTTATGTATAATGCATGTTCATCTAGTCAAGGGTCTTACCCGCAGTGTCTTCCCATGACCTCCAGCACAAAGGTCCTCTGATGGCTAAAATATAGGAAAAAACGACATGCTTTAAGCATTCAAAACAATGTTCAATATATGTGATATTCAAAATGCATTTACACTACTAGTCAAAAGTTTGGAATAATTATGATTTTGAATCACTCTAATATCTAATAACTATGATTTTTCTGTATAATTGCCATATTTAGTATAATTATTTTTATATTTTTAGTGTTTTCAAAATATTAAATATTTTTTGTCATTTGTAATCTGAAAAACAGATTTATTCCCTAACAAATGTAGTTTTTATGAATGAGTCATTGAATTATTCACTCAATATTTTTTTTTATTAATTTGCTTGAATTAATAAATATTTTTAATTAGTCTAAAGCAATTAACGTTTTGTCATTACCTCTAGTAATATACTTTGTCTAATATTTTTCCTTTTGAAGCAGTACCTTTGTGCCGTGGTCATTATGGCGTCCACCACCTCTATGATCCTGTGCAGTGCTGAGTCAGTGCCAATGGTCATATCTGTCCCGCAGAAATCATTGTCTATGGAGCCCACCATCCCAACAATATGCAGCGCAGAATGAGTTTGGGCAGCCTCTTCACTGATTTCACCTGTAAGAAATACAGAAAAGTATTATGCTTTTCAGTACAGTTATGAATTACAATTCTTCAGCCCATGTATAAGCTCCTCCCACTCTGCTACCTGATTGGACAAGCTCATCCAATAGTCCGCTCCACTCCTCCCTGAAGAGATTAGCCCCGGTCAAACTGCCATCTCCACCAATCACACAGAGGTTAGTGATGCCTCGCTGCACCAGGTTCAGAGCAGCACGCAAACGGCCCTCGTGGGTGCGAAAATCCTTACAGCGGGCGCTGCCAATCACAGTGCCACCCTGTAACACACAGTAGTATTTTTTTAGTATTATTGTATAATAGTTCAGATATAACAATTGATGTTTTTCATTCTAATGTTTTGTCATTTGTAATCTGAAAAACAGATTTATTCCCTAACAAAAGAAGTCTTTATGAGTGGGTCATTGAATCATTCACTCGAATTAATGAACGCATGAAATATTTTTATATTTTATATTAGTCTGAAGCAATTAACTTTTTGTCAAAACCTAGTAAAATACCTTGTTGTTCTAAATTTTTGTAATATTATTTCCTTCTGAACCATAGGAGAATCATGACCTCTACTGAGAATCTTGATCCAGAATCAAGCAGCTATATGCAATAACCCTGCAATGTATTTGCTCATTTTTGTGTGTTATTTAAGCTTAAGAGACTTCAATATAGCAATCTGCTTACCACTTGTAACATACTGGAAACACTTTCCCATGATGCCTCTTTGATGTTGTCACCTCCATCCACCATGCCCTGGTAGCCCTGAGAAAGAACCACTTATTGTAACATCATAAAAAAGCTAAATTAATTTTCCTTTTTCCTTTTAAGGCAACCACTGAAGAGACACCTTTTTATCTGTCACAAGCTGTTTAAGAACCAATACTGCTTGCCTGATGTCAATCTCCTGTATACACTAGCAGTCAAACGTTTTTTTTAATGTTTTTTAAAGAAGTCTCTTCTGCTCACCAAGCCTGCATTCATTTGATCCAAAGTACAGCGAAAACTGTCCAATTTTTGAAATATTTTCACTATTTAAAATAACTGCTTTCTATTTTAATTTACACTACCGTTCAAAAGTTTGGGGTCAGTAAGACTTGTAATAGTCTTTAAAGAAGTCTCTTATGGTCATCAAGGCTGCATTTATTTGATTAAAAATATAGAAAAAAAACTGTAATATTGCAAAATGTTTTTACAATATAAAATAATGTTTTTTATTTTAACATACTTTAAAATAGAATTTATTCCTGTGATGAAAAGCTGAATTTTTATCAGCTGTTACTCCAGTCTTAAGTGTCACATGATCCTTCAGAAATCATTCTAATATGCGGATTTATTATTAGAATGATCAATGTTGGATAATATCAACAGCTGTGCTGCCAAATATTTTTTGGAACCTGTGATTTTTTTTCAGGATTCTTTCATGAATAACAAGTTTAAAAAGTACAGTGTTTATTCAAAATATAAATATTTTATAACAATGTAAATTATTTATTATTAACTTTTAATAAACTTTTAATTATTAACTTAACACATTCTTGGTGAATAGAAGTATTAATTTCTTAAAAAAAAAAAAAAAAAAAAGAAACAATAAAAATGTACTGACCCCAAACTTTTGAACGGTAGTGTATTTCAAAATGCAATTTATTCTTGTGATTTCGAACTGAATTTTTAGCATTATTACTCCAGTCGCATAATCCTTTAGAACTCACTCTAATATTATGATTTGCTGCTCAAAAAAACATTTATTATTATTATTATTATTATGTTGAAAACAGCTGAGTAGAATTTTTTCAGGTTTCTTTGATGAATAGAAAGTTCAGTAGAACAGCATTTATCGGAAATGAGATATTTTATTTGTAACATTATAAACATCTTTATCATCACTTTTGATCAATTTAAAGCATCCTTGCTAAATGGTATAGTGAATGGTATAGTGTATAATGTTACAAAAGCGTTGTTATTTTAGATAAATGCTGATCTTTGGATCTTTCTATTCATCAAAGAATCCTGAAAAAAATGTACTCAACTGTTTTAAATATTAATAATAATAAAAAAATGTTTCTTGAACAGCAAATTAGCATATTAGAATGATTTCTGAAGGATCATGTGACACTGAAGACTAGAGTAAGGAAGCTCAAAATTTAGCTTTGATCACAAGAATAAATTATGTTTTAAAATATATTCAAATAGCAAACAGATATTTAAATTGGAAAAATATTTTAAAATGTTACTGTTTTTTTGCTGTACTTTTAATCAAATAAATGCAGACTGGGTGAGCAGAAGAGACTTCTTAAAAAAACATTAAAAATCTTACTGTTCAAAAACTTTTGACTGGTAGGGTAATTTTTAACATTAAAATATTTTTTGTTGCTTTACTGTGCTTGTAGGGTGTCCTTGAGTGTCACAAAAGGCTCCTATAAATAAATGTATTGTTATTTTAGCTCTAGGAATGAAGAAAGAGAAGAATCACCTCATGGATGAAATAAACTTTTGCTCCCACATAGATTCCCATTCTGACCACTGCCCTCACAGCAGCATTCATACCTACATGAATACAGAAAGAGAGAGAAAGACTGGTCACTCCCAAATTTTAATGCATCAAACAGCGTAAAGATCATCTATTGGCTGGAAAACAGTGCAGGCTCTACTCAGTATGCTCCCTACAGTGCTGTGACCTGACAAGTTAAATCAAGCATCTGCTCCCCTGAGGTTATGTCCAGCCTAACCTATAGTGATGGGAAGGCTGCTGCCTGGAAACCGTTGCTAGGAAACATAGTGCCATCAGAGCCAGAACCAAACTTAAAAAGGTAAAAGGGTCGAAACTCCAGGAGTAGCTGCATAATACATATGTACTTTAATTGCCCAACATTAATTTCTCAATGAATCCCCATATTATTATATATTGCATGTAAAACTATAGTTTCTAGGTCGGTCTGGAAAACGCGCACGAGTAAAAAAAAAAACAGCTTAGTAAAATACACTTGTCTGTTTTGACTGAGATGTAGGAAGGAAGTCAGACATTGCATCACAGAGCATTACGCCTCTTTATGTTCTTGAGTTCAGTATGACTGAAACGCGCGCAAAAGAATGAACGACTGGCAAGAGAAGCACTTCTAAAAAAGAGCATTCAGGCATTGAACGGAAACGATTATCTCGCGGCTTTTAACCCGCGCACACGCTTGGGATGCCGTCGGTTTTTTCCACGTGATCACGGCATCATGGGAGTCTCGCTCTAATACTTGCCTGCCATCACGTAGACATTCTTCACATTCACATTCTTCACCATGATATATTCATAGTGACACAAATTTGCGCGCAAATATGCACAGAAAACCAGGTGAGGGAAACATGCAACAGATTTTGATCTGAATGAATTTTAATTCGCCATTTTTCCATTGCTTCACTGAGTGGCAATGCAAATACAATAGTAAATAAAAAGCCTATATGAAATGCCGTAAATGCTGCGTCATGCAATTGCATGAATATTTAATTCCAGTTGCGTTGAAAGTCGTTCTAGCGCACCCGGTTTACGCGTTGTCATGACGCTCATCAAAAGACGCGATGCAACTTTAATTATTTTAATGACATCATCTATAAACTGCTTGAATTATGTGGTTTAACTCTAAAACGTGTTTCAAAACTGAACAATTAACATATTGCGGAATCGCAATAAAAGTGGTCAAGTAATTTGAGCATTAGTTTAAAATCCCGGAACTGCCTCGCCTTTCTCTTTTAACATCTGTTGCATTGGCTCTGTTTTGCCTAGATGTGCAGTCTAATGATTAAATCAGTAGCTGTAATTAACAAGTCAATGCAAACACCACTCGTGACATCCTAATCGGTTTGTTAAAGAAAATAAACATAGGCTACCTTGAGCATCTCCACCACTTGTCAGGACGCCAATAGACTTTCCTGCTCCAGATAGGTTCTCGATGAATTTTTTGCTGTCCGGCATTATTCCACAGACGTCTTTGCAAACTGAGCAATGCTTTTAATTCCCGGTTGAGGTAAGAGCAATCCAAAGCAAACTGGAGAGGATAAAAGGCTCCGCCGATCAACTTCTCCTCCGGTGTCGGACGTGCGCTTCGGCTTCTCGCAGTGCCCGGTAGGCTTACATCTACCGCCCCATTTTGGATTGACAGCAGCGTCATGCAATAGTGCTTCGCATCACGTCTCATCTGGACGAATTTAGACCAATTGCCGTCCGATGCTGGGATTAAAGAAGTGACAAGGAAGTCCTAATTTTCTTTCATCAAGTTTAGAGTTATTATAATACAATTTACATACTACAGATCCAGCCCATTGTAAATGCAACACGATATTCTTTCATAGTTCCTGGTGCACATAGAAAAACAGATCAAGTTACTATCATGAGGAAGTAGTTTCAATCATGAAATTAGTGTGAAATTTGTTCATGGTGATAAAACTGATGAAATATGCGTGACCTAGTAATAGAATCTACTATCTATAGCATCCTTAATCTAGTCAACAAAAGGTGAACCTCTTGCAACTTTGTGCAGGAATTCTTCCTGAAGCCACTTACACACAGAATCTGTATGACCTTGACATTTTCCCTCAGAGAATATTTTGTGTGTGTGTGTGTGTGTGTGTGTGTATGTGTGTACTTGTTTTTGCTACATTGTGGGGACCAAATGTCCCCACAAGGATAGTAAAACCTGAAATTTTTGACATTGTGCGGTCCCCACAATGTTAAAAAATGATTAAAAATAGTAAATGGTGTTTATCTGAAAATGTAACGATGCAAACATGTTTTCTGTAAGGGGTAGGTTTAGGGTTAGGGTTGGGTTAGGGGATAGACAATATCGTTTAGTCAGTATAAAAACTATAGAAGTCTATGGAAAGTCCCCACAATTCACAAAAACAAATGTGTGTGTGTGTGTGTGTGAGAGAGAGAGCGAGAGAGAGAGAGAGAGAGAGCACATTGCTTTGCCATAGAGACAAACAGGTTTGTGAAGACTTTCAGCAAGCAAAGGGCAAACACATCATGCTGACAGTGACACATTACTCAAAGATACAAAAAAGCCCCAAAGAACTAATGCACACATTGCTAAATACATTTTTTTTAAAACAACTGAAAGGTTTCTTTATCTTTAAGTTCCAGAATGAAAATTTCCTGATAATTTACTTACCATATTTTTCTCCATATAGTGGACTTCAATGGGAGCCAGTGGGTTGAAGGTCCATATTGCAGTTTCAATGCAGCTTCAAAGATGCTCATCCTGCACTAGCTCAAATTCATGCATTACGCAATCATGAACGTGATGTAGGTGGATGTACCGACCCAGTGTTTACCAACCAAACATGCAAAGAAAGTCAAACACCCTTTACAAAAAAAGGTAAAACAACAATGTTGGGTTATTTTGAAGTTCACTGTAAAAAACAAAACAAAACAAAAAAACACACAATTTGTTGAGTCAGCTTAAAATAATTTGTTACCCCACTGCCTTAAAATTTTAAGTTCAGTCAACTAAAATAAGTTTAGTCAACTTGAAATATTAAGTTGTACTAAGTAACAACTTAGATATTTGTGTTTGCTAAACTTAACAGATGGGTAAGTAACACAAATTTTAAGTTGATTCAACTCAAATATCTAAGTTGTCACTTAGTATAATTCAACATTTCAAGTTGAATAAACTTTTTTTGAGTTGACTGAACTTAAAATTTTAAGGCAGCCAGGTTACAAATTATTTTAAGTTGACTCAACAAATTGTTCTTTACAGTGTTGGAGGGAAAATAAGATGGAGTTTTTCACCCTACCATACTTTTATAACCAAAATACACAGATGAAGAACTAACCAAGCGTGACTTTTCCAACATGATTATGCAATGTGCAGAGATTCTTCTATCTTGAAGAATGTACAGTTAATGAAACAGTTAATTGATGCTAGCCATATGTGACCCTGGACCACAAATTTTTTTTAATTGAGTTATACATCATAAATAAATAATATACTGAATAAATAAGCTTGAAAATCTGGAATCTGAGGATGCAAAAAAATCAAAATATTGAGATGGTAGGAAATTTCCAAAATATCTTCATGGAACATGATCTTTACTTAATATCCTAATGATATTTGGCATAAAAGAAAAATCTGTAATTTTGACCCATACAATGTAATTTTGGCTATTGCTACAAATATACCAGTGCTACTTATGACTGGTTTTGTGGTCCAGGGTCTCATATGGAAAAATACTATGGAGCAGTGGCTTCTATCAGCTGTTTGGTTACCATCAAATTGATGACAGAAATTCATTTTGCAGTGAACAATTCACGTTAGAGAATTCCACACGTTTCTATGTTTCAATGATGATGATTTTAAAAACAGGTCAAGTGATGACATTGTCCAGTAAGTCTTTAAAGAAGAATGTCCAACAACTGCATTGCACCACTGGGTTTAACAGGAAAGCTTTGGTTAAGTAACATTTTTAATTACTCAACTTTAATTACTCACTCAAAGTGGGAAGCATGTAACTTAACAGTTAGACATTGCCCTAAACAAAAATGTTAAATATATATTTTCTGCATTTTCTGATTAAAATGTATGTTGGCTTATTTTTGAGTCATTCTGCACCAGCTCAACCAGAGGTCAAGATTTTTGATTTTGTTCTTTTTTTTTTTTTTTTTTTTTTTTTTTTTGAAGAAAGATAGACATGTATAGTGATGAAATCCAAAATATTAAATGTCATGGATGAATATTTACTGAGAAATCCACTATTTCTATAGAGGGAAGGTAGAGGCAGAGATTGGTATTGCATGATGTGCCAATGGTGACCATTCAAAAATAGGGAAACAGGACTTTTCATGTTTGTACCTTGGTAGCTTCAGAAGCTGTTAAAATGAACAAAATCTCTTCTTCCAAATATACCTGAAACTGATTTCAAATACAGAATCTTATGAATAGACTACAGAGAGCAAAGTAATGTACCACAACTTGACCATTTCAGTACACTTAAGCACTCAGACAGGTATGTTCTATGCAATTGTTTTGATAGAGGGAAACAAGATACAATTCTAATTTCAACATTATTTCTTCTTCAAAAATAGTTCTTTAAATAAAATAAGTATCGGCTGTATACACAGTGACGAACATTTGGTTTTCAACCACTGAAAATGGCTAACATTCAACAATCTAAACATGGAGCCTCATTGAGATTCCCATATCTCTGACACTGAACGCTATTGGGCCTTGAAAATTAAGATTCCAAAAGAAAAGTTTATTAAGAACTAGAATATAACATGATATTGCAATATCTTCAATACTTCTTGAGTTATAGACACACAAGCTTTGGAAAAATATGTATGGTGCTCAGGTCTCATGTTCAATGCAGTTGTTTTGACAAAAGGAAACGAGATACATCTCTAGTTACAACATTATTTGTTCTTCAGACATTCCTTTTCAAAATAAAAGACGTATCGTATTTTTGCAAACCCACATTTGGTTTCTGTGCACTGAAAATGTGAACATTTTAACGATTTACTCCCGGAGCCATATTACAATTCCAATATATCTGGGACCGAACCTTATAAGGCCTTAAAAAAAGAGAAAAGACACAATATCTAAAGGCCATTAAGATATCTTTAATGCTTCCTGAGTTACAGGCATGCAAACTTTGGAGAAAAAATTTTAAAAGTGCTGTTTCCCCATTTTCAAATGGTCACCATTGACCATAATGCAACAAAGATTGCTAAAGTCAACAGACAATCTCTGTGTAAAAGTAACATTATGATGTTGCCATCTTTAATGTCATTTTGAAGTCATTTTAACCCCCTGTAATTTGGCTCTGAATCTCAGGTGAAAATTGCCATTTTGACCCCCCTGCACAAAATAGTGGATTACTCTGTAAATTTTCATCCACAACATTAAATATTTTGGCTTTCATCACTATACATGTGTATCTTTCTTCAGAAAAAATATTAGCAAAATCAAATATTTGAGATGGGGACCTCTGGTTGATTTGACACGGAATGACCTATATGTTTTGCTATATCGTTAAAACCTATAATCAGCATTTCTGAGTAGCTTTAACAGTATTATTATTATTAATAAATAATGCACATTATGTTTTATCTAATACATGTAATGAGTATTAGATTTAGCCGAATATTCTGAAAACCGTTGACACATTTGGGGGCCTTTCTCCATATCCATATCCTTCTTGAAGAGATGAGTGGTTTGAATAAAAAGATAAATAAACAGTGGAAGCAAGACTAATGATATATGACTAAAAATAGAAACTGGTGGCTTTAGTGGTCAGCTCTCACTGTATGCAGCAGGAGTCCTAGTGTTCAGCTTCCTTTGACAATTTCAAGACTCACGACCTGATGCTCCTTTTGAGGCCTCTTTCCCAGTCCATAAATCAACCCTGCCATAAAACATCTTTAAAGCTTTGAAAAAAAAAGAGAATAGCGCTAGGGAGAGAACATTAGGGGCGTGAGTGTGTGTGTGTGGATGTGTGCTCTGTTTTTATCCTTATCAGGCCTTACTCTGCTTCTCAGTCTGCCTAAGGGGGGGACGTCTGTCTACAACACAGAGCACTACTGACCAGCACACAACGCACTAAGATAAAGAGAGCAAGAGCGAGTGCAGAATGACATGCCTGACAGTTGCTGTAGGTCAGCCTGTGACACACTGATCGGAAAACCCGTAACAAGAGGCCAAAGTATGTGCTGTGACAATACATGCTCTTTTTTTTCCAAGACATGCCCTTACCACAATTTCAAACTGCCTTAAATATCCAGGTTTTGGCTTTGTTTTCACAACGCGTCATCAATCGGCCATACTGGCAGCACTGAATGTAAACAATGCCACTGAACTGAACAAAACTTGCATATTTTGCTGATTATTGTTGCTGAAAATGGTCAATTATTGTCATGTTTTGGGCTGTACTAATCGGTCGGACTGGGAAAAAATATTTGGAGTACTGTAGACTGCCAAAAGTTATAACAAATCAAGGAAGAGAGTGCAAAAGACTGTCTGAGGAACAAAAGGCATTTGTGGTTGGCCAAACTGAACCAGGATGTCCAGAGCAAGAATCTTTACAACATTTGTGTTTGTTCTTGTCAGGTAGGTGAAATATTAGGCTAATATCTTAATTAATGTTGCTTGTACGTATCTTTACCACCTATTAACCTATTAACACTCTTTTTTGTGGTTTAGACAGCATAAATTAGCAGAACAACGTATTTAGTAATACGTTAACCGTGCAATCCATGCTGTTGTTTACATCCGAGTATTGCCAATATGGCTGCGCATCCATTTAACTGACCAAACCATGATGTAAGTGCAAACCCTCCCTTTTTAGTCATTAAGTGCAGTAAGTATGAAAAGAAAACACACCTACTTAAGTTCTTATAAATAAAAATAGACACTCTGACCCCTTAAAAAAAACATATTGCACACTAGTTGCTAACCGTTTGACTGTAATGTACAAGTTTAGCATTTTAATTTACCCAACAAATAGCCTACTTACCATTCACACTTTGCACAGGCTGAAAGATCAAAAAAATCATTATTTTTAGGTTGCATGTGCTTGAATGAATGAACTCTCACTTACTCCTCAGAATGATTCAAAATAAGAGATATTTTCAAAATAAAGGTCTACACAACTGTGTATTCAGAAATTACCATTTGAGACCATTAGCTTGCTGGAATGTGATGCAGAAACTGGCCTCTGGTCTTCTTCGCAGTATGACCATTTAGGGTTGTAGAGCTCTGCACTGAGCCATGACTTATTCAAGCCTTCCAGTTGTTTTAGAATCATTTACACATGAGAAAAAATCTCACATCATGAATAATCATTGACACATAGGTTTCAAATAAGAAGCAGTGTATATATTTAGAACACTGTGAATGTTACATTTTATTGTTAGATTAGAGCAGTGCACAAGACATTTAGAAGATATATATATATATGCATTTTACATTTAAATGTTTGCTTATTTTGCCATTTGTTTTACTCTTTAGTAATGGCCTATAATCACCACTTTTAATTGTGCATCGTTATATATTCAAATAATGTACTGTACGGCGAAAAATTATCTGTGGCAAGTAAATAAATTGTTAAAAATGTACCTGGCCCGTACGGGGATCGAACCCGCGACCTTGGCGTTATTAGCACCACGCTCTAACCAACTGAGCTAACCGGCCATGCTCGCACAGCGATTGTACTTCCTTACAACTTCTTACTGATGACATTTAGTCGTCGAGTTAGTATGTTATTCAGTTAAGTAAATAATTCCCACATCGTTTTTATGTCACTCATTTACATCCTAAACCGCACATCCGTCAAAAAAAAAATATATAGGCGTGCCACCGACTGTGAACAGACATAAGCCAGTTTAGAGCACACTTGCGTGACTGACCTCGTGGCGCAACGGTAGCGCGTCTGACTCCAGATCAGAAGGTTGCGTGTTCAAATCACGTCGGGGTCAAGCGTTTTCTTGTTGTTGTTGCTTCCTAACAGTTTTTTTGGCAGATTCGTACTACAGTAGAACAAGATATTCGTCACTACTTGTAACACCTGGAAAACACATTCTATAAATCTATAAGGCTTTTTTCCTCCTTAAAATCTTCATTATTTGTCAATACCCTTTCAGGAAGTACTTGTTATTTGTCAGCTACTAACAATATTGGATGGACTTTGCATTTCTTTACCACAAAGAGGCGCTGTGAGTACATGTTAGAAAGGTTGCTGACGTCTATCCCTGATTTGAACGCTAAACAAGCGTCAGCTTTATTCAATCTCGTTCCCACATATGTATGTATACATGTATTTTTTCCTAGACAAGTCGGAGGAAGAGTCCAGACCTCAGTACTGTACATATCTTAGAGTAAAAAACAAAAGTTGGGCTCGTCCGGGATTTGAACCCGGGACCTCTCGCACCCTAAGCGAGAATCATACCCCTAGACCAACGAGCCGACGTGCTGAAACGTTCTAATAACACGCTAAGTCCTTCACTACACTCACTACTGCCAATTCAGAAATGCTTCGCTGGTAGTCAGTTCAGCCTAAGTATGTTTTTGACATCCAAAGTTCTTTTTTTCCCCATTTCATTAGCAACTTAAATTATTTATCAACCCTTACCGCTCTCGTTAAATTGTCAAAACGCTCACTTTTAACTGTTAAATACAAATTACAATATGTCATTGCTGGTTCGATCTTTCCACAAATTATTAATTATCTGTTAAAATAGACAAGTAAGGAAGTTAGTTAGTTCCCTTTTCATAACTAGTTGTAGGACACTGTTTTACCAAGCCAGTACAAACTAAAAATAAACTTGAGTTGAAACGTAAATAAAATTGTAAAAACATATTGATGGACCGAAAACGAGCACAAACAGACTCTTAAGTCACAAAACGTAAAGTTAAAAATATCTAACATATTAATAATATCTAATATACCCAATACAATAAGTATTACATTGCAATTATAACAAATAATATGCCTATATTAAAGTGCTAACTTTAAAAAAGAAGTTCACTTCCAGAATAACAATTTCCAAATAATGTACTCACCCCTTGTCATCCGAGATGTTCATGTCTTTCGTTCTTCAGTCGTAAAGAAATTATGTTTTTTGAGGAAAACATTTAAGCGTTTTTCTTCATATAATGAACTGCTATGGTGCCCCGATTTTTAAATGCGGCAGTTTAAATGCGGTTGTAAACGATCCCAGCCGAGGAAGAAGGGACGGTTAGGGTATGTCGAAAAACTCCCATCTTATGTTCTCCCTCAACTTCGAAATCGCCCTATATCGCTGTTTTACCCTTTTTGTTAAGGGTGTTTGATCTTCTTTGCATGTTCACGTTGCAAAGACTGGGTCGGTACTTCTGCAGCGATATAGGATGATTTTGAAATGATTTTTGAAGTTGAAGGAGAAAATACTATTGGAGTTTTTCGACATACCCTAACTGTCTTGAGTCAGAATACACAGAGTTCAGGGAGAGAAGTGCAAGAAGAGCGTTTGAGATTAAAAAGTATTTAAACTGTATTTTTTAATAAAAATAACCGATCGTTTCGCTAGATAAGACCCTTTTTGCTTGGCTGGGATCGTTTACAACCGTATTTCGGGGCACCATATCAGTCCATTAAATGGAGAAAAATGCAAACGTTTTCCTCAAAAACAATTTCTTTACGACTGACGAAAGAAAGACATGAACATCTTGGATGACAAGGAAGTGAGTACATTATATGTGAATCTTTGTTTTGGAAGTGGACTTCTCCTTTAACATGTCATTTGTTGGGCAGATTACAAATTGTAGTCCATTACTGATCCCAAACTACATGACAAAAATGTAGTAAAAAGTTGGTAACATAACCCATTACAAATTTTAGGTTATATAGTCAGACTACTTTTTGATTACTTTTAGATTACTTTTAACCTAAACAGTCACATGGATTTTACATTAATAATCTTGTACTGGTTAAAGGCTTTTGTGGTGTTGAGGTAGGCCTACATTTCAACTTTCATCTTCAACTGATCATAAAGACAACAACATGCAAAATAACTGATAGTGAAGCATATATATATATATATATATATATAAATTAAAACTAGTGAAAGAAACCACTCTTGAAAGTTGATTAAACATGGTCTTTTTTATCTGTTCAGTGACCAGTCACAAGGTGGCAATTAAAACACTCACTCTTAAAGACTCTCTCAATACATACACACTCACACATACAATTTATCTTAAACTCTAAAGGACATGATCATTTTACACAAATCAGCTACAATGACACTTGGTATACATTAGAATACAGTATGAAACAAAAAACTAGTTGCACATGAATGGTATTAAACTATATCTTAAAATGTGACTCTAATATAATATTTCTACCTTTGTTTAATCTTTCAGTCTAAATCTTATTACAAGAGGATATCGACATTGATTATATGGTCATTAAACAAATGCATTAATTTCTCCTGATTGCTGCAGTTACCCTTTTGGTCAGCATTAGTCTGGTTTTCTCTGTGTTGAAGCTTAGGGAAAGAAATCACAAAACTGGTCTCAGTAAAGAGCAGCTGCAAACATCCATTTCATGAAGGACCTGCCACCACTGAGACACTTGTAAATACAGTTCAGAGAAAAAAGAAGAGACGGGATTGAGAAAGGGAGGAAATGAAAACACATGAATGTCCCTTTCTAAGAAGCTGTGAACTTTCTGAGCGTGATCACAATGAGGGCGAGAAGAACAGAGGCTCCCAGAAACACAGCGATGACGATAGCTGTGATGGCTCCTGGCCCCAGCACAACTGAAAACAGACGTAATGCAGCTGTTAAACACACCATAAAATTAACTTTAAATGAAACCAAGTTGTTTTTATGCAAGACCTCAAATAAAAGCGCCTGGTAAAGGGACATAAATATGAAATGTAAAAGATATCTTCATGCACATTTCAGTGGTAATTCGGTGGTAACTTTACCTTCTTCCTCATCCAGGGTTATCGTGTGTGTACCTTCCTCATAATCAAAGGTGAAGGCGTTTTCTGTCGGGTCATGGAAAGGGACTTTTGTTGTCACATCTAAGCCTCCAGCGCCGGATAGCGTGTCCTGGTTATCATTCTGCAGTGTAGGGGAGGAATCAGCAACTGTTTCTGATGGAAGAGGAAAAATATGTTTGGTCAGTCAAAGGGAATTAAAACAATATTTATGCTATTTTTTACAAATGCAAATCATTCCAAAGGCAAATAAAAATATCCTTATAAAATAAAAGACATATAAAATATATGTATATATATATATATATATATATATATATATAAAACTTTATAAACATTTGATTATTGTAAAAAATTAAATAATATCAAGCAATAAATAAATAAAAAAGTAATAATAGCTACAAGTAAGAATACTAAATAAGCAAATAAATCAATAGAAATAACCTAGGATAATATGTGTAATTAACTAAATAACAGCTACAAGTGAGAATACTAAACAAATAAATAAATCTAATGTAATATGATATATTTAAATAACTAAATAATATTTACAAATTAGAATACTAAATAATAAATAAATAAATAATAGCTGCAAGTAAAAAAAATAAGTAAATAAAATAACTTGGGATTACCTATGTAAATAACTAAATAATAGCTACAAGTAAGAATACTAAATAAGTAAATACATAAATTAAAACATCCAAGGATGATATAAATAACAAAAATAGCAGCTACAATTAATAATACTTAAAAATAAATTAAATTACTTAGGATGATATATTTAAATAACTAAATAATAGCCTACAAGTAAGAATACTAAATAAATAAATACAAATAATCTAATATGATATATTTAAATAACTAAATAATATTTACAAGTTAGCATAGTAAATAAATAAATAAAGTACCTAGGATAATATATGTTTAACTAATGGCCACAAATAACAATAGTACATAAATATAACAAACCAAATGAAGATTATATGTTTAAATAACTTTAAAAAATAAAAAAATAAAAAATAAAATAAAATAAAATAAATAATAAATATTTAAATAAATAACGTGGGATGATATATGTAAATAACTAAATAGCTACAAATGAGAAAACTAAATAAGCAAAAAAAATAAAGTAGGCAAATATATGTAAGTAATATAAGTAAATAACAGCTACAAGAATACTAAAAAATAAATATATTTACAAGTTAGAATAAATAAAAGACAGACAAACAAACAAACAAACAAACAAACAAATGCAAAAAAAGTACACAGGATGATATACTTAAATAACGAATGACCACAGCTAGGAATAGTAAACAAATAAATAAAACAAACCAAAGGAAGATTAAATATTTAGTTATTTACTTAATAATAACCTGGGATGTAAAGAACTAATGGCTACAAGTAAGAATACTAAATATGTACATAAATAAAATTATGTAGGATGACATATTTAAATAACTAAATAATAGCTATAAGTAAGAAAACAAAATAAATAAATAAAAATATTCTAATATATTCAAATAACGTAAATAGCTGCAAGTAAAAATAATAAATAAGTAAATAAATAACCTGGGATAATACATTTAAATAACTAAATATTAACTACAAGGAAGAAATATGTAAATAAATAAATAAAATTTCCAAGGATGATATATTTAAATAACAAATAACTACAAGAATACAAAATAAATAAATAAAAATAACTGAATATGATATAATAACTAAATAATGTTACAAGTTAGAATACTAAATAAATAAATTCAAAGATAGATAGATAGATAGATCCATTCACAGTCATAGGAAAAAAAAAAAAAAGTCTAAGCAAACCAACAAATAAATAAATACATAAAAAGGGTTGTTTTGCTGAATCTTATAAGGTGCTGCACAAACACTTTTAGTATCAAGAAAGTACACAAATCTTGATATTTGCTAAAGTGAGCTCCAAAAGTTTAATGTTTTCCCCCTGAACCTTAAGCACGGCGAATGCACAGATCTAGAAAGTGGCAAATGTTAGTCACATTCTATAAGACTCAATGAGAGTCTTTATGGAGGATTAGCACTCGCTTCCCACTACAGGTATCCCGTCCTGCGCGTTCCTCCCCTCTTCTTCTCCTCGCATCTCTCACTGACATTCCACATCTCCCGCAGGCATGAAACAGCCATGCG
Source organism: Labeo rohita (assembly GCF_022985175.1). Classification (NCBI taxonomy): domain Eukaryota; kingdom Metazoa; phylum Chordata; class Actinopteri; order Cypriniformes; family Cyprinidae; genus Labeo; species Labeo rohita. The sequence goes on from NC_066870.1 coordinate 33,557,439, forward strand.
ACATTTCTCACCTACACCATACTCACCAAGCCCAAAGCTTATTTCCTATGTTACAGCTTGCCCAAAAGTGCCCAGAGGTCACCTTATGGACGAAGGTTCTGACCCCAAAATGAAAGGACAAAGACGGAGTGAACACCAACAAACACTGGGATACATAGTCTGAACTAAAACTAAACTGACACTGAGTGCTCATTTGTTCACTGAAACTAGTATTTACATGCAGCAGCCACTTATACCACCTTTCCATGCAACCAAACACTAAAATCCTCATATTCCACCCCAAATCTTAAAATAAAAGGTTAATATTTGGAGTCCCCAAGTCGAGGACAGCCAACATATGAGTATTTTTGATAATAGTTTGTTTGCTCAGCAAGACACACACTTTCCTGACTTGAAGCAGGCTGTAGGTACGGCACACCGGGGCGCAAGGCCAGCGATACATCAATGAGCCCTTCACTTGAGGGTACAAAAGGGCGCTTGTGTGGTCAGAGAGGACGGCTTGAGGCAGAGGAACCGACGGCCTAAACACAGCCAGTGTACTGCAAGTCAAACAAGCTTGTTTATGAAGCCAGTCTGTGGAAAAGCACGCACCTCGGCGTCAGCGTGCGTAACCTGTTGATTTGAAAAAATACGCCTTTTTTGTGTTTGTCACTCCTTGGCCTGCTTAAATATTTATTAAGTACTGCTTAAACATTTGGCAAGAGGACAAGGCCAAGAAGGTTGTCTCGTTTCTTGTATTTTAACACACGACTGTGAGATGACAACATGCAGACAGGTGCATGCGAATGACACAATCCTCCGACACTGTGCCCGCGTCCTCATCTCACCTTACGCCCGCTGGTCAGTCAGGGCGGGAATCTTCACACTCAGAAAAATAACAGAAGTGCATTAGGTGCATTTTATGACATGAAATATTTAATAACATTATCGATAAAACCTCAAACTAAATTAAGGTAGATAATGACACTTCTGTAGAGTTGCTTACCACCGAACTCATTTCATACTTGATGTAAACCAACTAAACCAACACTGAACTAACTTGACCTGAATGACACTATTTTAGAGCTGCTAAATATCAATATATATCAAGGGCATTACCTCTGAGGAGGCAACGGAGGCAGTGCCTCCTCAGAATACTGGATGAGAAAATAAATCGAAGTACAAAAATAAAAAAATAGCTGCAAGCAGCATTTATCGGGGTGTAAAACCACATATGAAAAAAGACATTATTTAGCAAGCCTGTAACCACCAAATGAATGATTTAAAAAAACATATTTGGCAAATTCAGATTATTTACCAAAAACATATTATGTTTTGTAACATTTATGACTCTTGTAGCACCAGCTGTGGTCTGATCACCTTAAAACTTTGCATGCTTGTTTAGAATCACCTGTCGTATATGCTCAGCAGGTTTCGTGAAGTTTTGAGTTTTCCTTTAGGCTTTATAGGATTTTGGGTAAATTTAGACAGACACCTTTTCTAAATGACCCCGTTATAGCTTCCCAAAGGGTAAATTTCAACTGTTTTTTTTTTTGTTTTTTGTTTTTTTTTGATAATTACTGACCTAAAGAGTCCAGAGAATTGTATTGCAGTGTTTTTTTCCAGACTGAGCGAAAAACCTAGGACTAGTTCGCAAAAGTAGGCTTTTTACATCTTCGCAATCATTTAACAAACTATTTGACCACAGTGGTTCTAGAGGCAAAGTTGTCCAGAATAAAGTTCTATCGTATGATATGCGATGTACAATTGTTTACCCTCAGTGGCCGAATTCTTTCAAATTTCTCTCAGACCTTTGGGGCCGTGAGTCGAACAGACCCACTGAGTTTCGTTCCAATCGGCCTCTGTTAACCTTGTCTAATAGGTGCTCAAACTTCATCGGCCAATCGCGGCCATGTTTTTTGAGATGTGCAAATGTCCTTGTAGACACGTGTGGAACTTTGGACCAAGACCGCACTCACAGCCTTTCATGTTGATACGACAAATGGTTGCACAGTTATAGACATTTTTTTCCCTCCTATAGTGCCACCAAGTAGCCAAGCTCTGCGATTTTCTTCCTGTGACCTCAGAATGAGGTCTTACATAAGTGTTCTGAGTTTGGCAGAGATATCTAATTCAGTTCAGAAGTTACAGGCATTTAAGTAAAGTGGCCCTGCCCTTTTCAAAAGTTTTGGCACCTCTTTGCAACAGTGAGCTGAAAACTCACTGTTTTATCAACAAAAAAAACTTTTGTTGATAAATTATTGATATTCCCTCTCCAGAGAATCTTTCCGCACTGGTTTGGTTCCGATCGGGTGAAAAACCTAGGACTAGTACGCAAAAGTAGGTTGTTCAAAAAATGCGAAATACCCAAAAATTTTGAACTGAAGCATGTTTTGTCCAGTCTGATCCAAGGATTCCAACAACATATGACACTTCAGCCTGCGACTGACGGTTTAGGAGTTATGAGCGATTTTGTACTTAAGTTCACTGTAGCGCCCCCATCAGGCCGATTGGGGTGAGCCTTTGTCACATTGTAGGCGGTGTGACTACTACCATCCCTCCAAGTTTCAAGTCTCTACATCTTATGGTTTGGTCTGCATGATCAGTTTTACATTGAGATCGCTGATCCGTGACTATTCTAGCAATTACAATTACATCTGGTAATATCTCAAAAGTAAAAAAGTAGTTCTTCAACACATAACCTTAAAAAGGGTTTCAAATCAGCAACAATATAGAAGAACTCTTCTGGGTTCTTTGGTTCACTTTTCAGTAAAAAAAAAAAAAAAGTATATATATTTATATATATATAACTTTTTATCACTATAAAGAAGCTTTTGTGGAATGAAAAGGTTCCATGGATGTTAAACATTCTTCACGGAACCACTGATGCCAATAAAGAACCTTTTATGTTACTTTTGGAACCATTTATGATGCCATGACATCAACGCAAATGCGTTCACATTAGAAAAATCAAGCAACTGTGCCATCACCGCTTACATCATGTAGTCTGGCTGGAAAGACTGAGATTGTCTTAAATCATCATTTTCTTCAACCTTATGAGCAGGTTTGTGCATTTCAACATAACTTTTGTAACCGTTTTATTTAAAAGAGATTATGGCAAAATGTTTCATAATTCGATTTATAAAAAATCGCTTTTTGTTGTACGGATGAACTTTGTGCTCTTTGTGCAACTGTATACATGTCTTGTTTTCCATGAAGTCCTTGTATGCACTGAACCGAAGACTAAATTCAGGTTTCAACACCTGGTTGTGAAAAAGAGAACATTTGAGTCACTGAAGTCAGCATGACGCTTCAGTCTCGCACTTACGCCACCATGAAGATACTTGGTTCTGGGATGAGTTCAATAATACATTTCAAATGTCTTTTGTTTTATTTTAAAATGAGCAACAAAAGTGGCTACCGTTTTTTTGTTTATATTGACTGAATTAATTCGATTTTATTTATTTTGCATATTTTGATTTTGTTGCCCAAAAGCAATGAACAGAAATGCTTGTTTTTGCTATTCAGCTTTGAATGTCAACCTTTCATGCTCAGCAGTGGCTATTCATGGCACTAAAAGGGGCCTTGCAAAACCATGATGGTCAACAAGGCGAAAATGACACGTGTGCATTTCCAAACAAGGTTTTTCTGGACATTCTTCAACTCATCAATCTCATGCATTAGGACAAGCAACAAAGTTCTCATTATAACTGACAGAAATTCAATTCTTCCCCTGTAGCCTCCAACAAATCAGAACCTACTGAATCTAAGAACTCAACACATCTATGAAAATCCATCACTGATTAATGGCAAGGAGGTGATGTTACCTGACTGCACAAAAGCCATGCAGATGGCTAGAGCGCCAATGAAGACGAGCCGAGATAAACCGCTGTAACTGCTGCTGACACCCATGGTTCCTGGCCGGACTCTTCTGCTCGCCGTTCCTAGACTGGTACGTTAATGAAAGAACACAGAGCAAGTGAGAGACTAAGCATGAGAGGCAGGGGTAGCTGGGTTTAGGTGGGAGGACTTTGTATGGACACTGCAGACTTTTGTCAACTCTTCTGGTAACTGCCCACCCTCTTCACACCCAGAGAAGTGAGTCTTTCCACTCCTGAAGTACGATGCCTTCATGTCCATCAACGGCTCAGGCTGCTTTGCTGGTGGATTTCAGATTATACAGGTGGGTCATGCAAATGACAATTTGATTTTGTTACAAATAATGTAATTAAAGTATGTGAAGCATCATGTTTGAGCATGGTTCATAATGACACTGAAGGACAGTTAAAAAAACAAACAAACTGTGGAATACCGGCCCAAAAAACGCAAAAATAGACCAGTTTTTGAATATGTAAACATAGCACCCTGGGAATTACTATATTTATTATAACCAGTTATTAAAAAGTGGATAGTGCCAGTCCTGGATGTCAAGGCAGTGTTCTAGCTAAAATACACAATCTCATGGCATTTACATTTTGCTAAATTGGTGGCGAATTTGTAAGCATATATACATTATACGTTTATGTCTGGTGTAGATCTTCACACTTTTTTCTAAAAATAGCATGTCATCATATGATTAAAAGAAACATTTTTTACCAAATCACCACCTCATCAAATGTTTACTTCATCCTGTGAATTTTCTTAATGTTTTAATGAAAAACGAACATATATATATTCTTTTTTCCTAAAATATAGCAGTACAGCTATTGCTATATTGTAGATGCAGTCTCATACATTTTTTGCTTTTTAAAGAATTTTTTCCTTTAAGAAATTTTATACCCTGCCTTTAAACTCTGAAGTTATGGAGACATGAACTGAGTATATTGTACATATCAATATTAGTTTTAGATGCTGAGCCCCCTCCATAAACACCAGACAGGAACAAACTGCTGCAAACTACACAGAGCAATTTTTGAAGGGTCTCTTTGGCCTTGACAAGGCCATTTTCTGCACACAGCACTCTGGATTATTCAGACATTAAATAGAAAACTGGGAACCTTATATACACATACACACACACGCATATATATATATATATATATGAATGACCCTGGACCACAAAACCAGTCATAAATAGTACAAATGTATGGTTTGATAGGGCAATATTTGGCTGAGATACAATATAGTATAATATTAACATTTTGCATCTTCTTTCAACTTCAAAATAAAATTTGCATTTTAATGTTTATTCTGGTGCAATGCACTTTTATTCTTTTTAATCACTTGTATAAGTGATTTTGTGTAAAGGATTGCACTTGTTTTTAAATACTGATGCACTTAAAAAAAATTCTGTGGTAATTAGGAAAACGCTCAATGGATTAGGTCTAATTTTGACTTGAGACTCAACCATTATGCATTTCAAAAATAAACTGGAGAAAATAGGATTATTTTAGGAAATAAACAAGAACCTAAACCTTTTTAAACGGATAGTTCACCCAAAATGAAAATTCTGTCATTAATTACTCAACCTCATGTCGTTCCAAACCCGTAAGAGCTTGATAATAATTTCGATGGAACCCAAGAGCTTCCTGACCCTGCTTAAACAGCAATACAATGGACACATTCAAGGCCCAGAAAGGTAGTAACGTTTAAGTTAAAATAGTCCATGTGACATCAGTGGTTCAAACGTAATGTTACGAAGCTATGAGAATACCTTTTGCGTGCAAAGAAAACAAAAATAACGACTTGATTGAACAATTTCTTTCTTTCCGTGTCAGTCTCTGCCACACGTCCACAAAAAGTATTCTCGTAGCTTCATAACATTATGGTTGAACCACTGTTACATGGACCATTTAATCGATATCCTCACTACCTTTCTGAGCCTTGAATGTGTTAGTTGCTTTGCTGTTTATGCAGGGTCAGAAAGCTCTTGGATTTCTTCAAAAATAACTTAATTTGTGTCTCAAAGATGAAAGAAGGTCTTAGAGGTTTGGAACGACATGAGAATGAGTAACTAATAACAGAATTTTTATTTTTGGGTGAACTATACCTTTAGACTTACAGACAGTGCAGCTAAAAATTACTTGAATGCACACGAGTTCAACGAGCCAATGAAATACTTTAGAGTCGAGCGTAACTAGAAACATGTATATTATAGGCATTTCCAAATCACAATTGTAAACTTCCTGAAATTTCCAGGTTTTCCATAACCGTGGGAATCTGCGTTGTGCATAAACATTTGCACAACCTTTCTTTGTGCATTACGAGCAAAAGCGTGCAGAACAGCCCACACATGAGACTGTTTGATTTATTCGTCGTACTGCAATAATAAAAAAACAAAACAAAAAAAAAGTATGACTCCACTGGTTCATCATTTCCATATATTATAATACAGATGCAGAATTGAAAGTTTATTCTTTAAACAGCCTAATATTTTACAAAGAAATGGATAACTGTCTGGAACTTTCAAACATGCCCTTAAAACAGGACACTGTTGATTACATTTCCTTGAGTCCTACGTTGTTATCGACGTCCGCCAACATAGGGGCAGCAAAAGCGGGAGAGGAGAGAAGGGAAGAAAACGGAAAAACACTAAAAGTATGAGGGGAGGAACGAATAAATTAAAAAAGGAAGTTGTAATGGGGATAATACATAATTTTTTCCTCTGCACTCCTTTTATTCACACAAAGAAACATCAGCTGGGGAGATGAGCATGATCGTGAGCAGACGCTCCATCTCGGTGGAGGGACACTGTGAAATCGACTGACTCCTCTCCTGCAGACGCAAGCCTCCTTCTTCCTTTTCTCAGGGCGTTGTGTTTTTGGTTCTTTTCGTGGCCGTGGGGCAGCGCTGTTATTGCAACTGTGGTTTCCTCAGGATTAGGGAGGAAGAAAAATCTGCTGCCCCGAATCTACTCCAAATCAAAGAATTGAGGATGAAAAAAAAAAAGAAGGAAAAAAACAAAAACAAAAGAGGTTTGAAGGGAATATATGGGCAGCTGTTCAGAAGGGAAACAGTCAGTAGGGGGAGTTTGATCAGCAGGCCTCAAAAGTCTTCCACGGTCTCAATCTCGCCCATGTTGAGTCTCTCAGATGAGGCATTGACAGAAAAACCTGCAGAGACATATGGAAACAGAAAAAACATTACAGGAAGAAAATCAAGATCAGATTTTACAGAGTATTTTGAATATTTTTTCTATTTTGTTAACTTTTTCCCCGCTAAACCAAATTTTCAGTTTTTCCGTGTTTTCAGTATTATACACTAGGGGGCGCTACTGCACATCTCCTGAATGAGTAGAATGTGCTGATCAAAAACAAAGATGCAAAGAATGCGATCAACACCAACCGCATATAAATGTAAACCTCCTAATGTTACAGAATGAAAGGTCAATCCAGTAAGTGGTAAAGGACTGTAAAAGCTTTGAAAGCACTGATGGAAGCCTTCTGCAGCATCTTTACTTTGATAATATTACTGAACATGATCCACATGTAGCATTTGATCATGCGATTTTTTTATGCTTTTTGCTCAAAATGTTGCCTTTTTTTTTTTTTTTGTAAATGAAAACTACCTACATTCAAGTGTTGGTAGAAAAAAAAAAAATTCCATGAAGCTAAAATAAAACTTTTTTTTTGTTGTTTGAAAGTAGAGGGTATGATCTTTATTGTGATGTACTGCATGTTCATATATTCATAACAAAAAAAACAAAACAAAAAACAAAAACGCTAAAATGCTAGTGGAAAAGAGCTAAAATAGTCCCAGGCAATTTCTTTTCTTTTTTTAAATTTTATTAAACACAAACTCCAAAAATTTGTTATTAAAATTAATTATTGCCTCCAATAAAGAAAAAAAAAAAACAACAACTGTGTTTGTTTATATATATATATATATATATATATATATATAAACAAACACAGTTGTATTTTTTTTTTCTTTATTGGAAGCAATAATTAATTTTAATAACAAATTTATTAAATTGACTTTTAATAAACGTTTTGACATGATGACTGTCAAAATTTGTTTTGACTAAAATTGTGAGTAAATTAATAAAAACAACAGATCAGTAACACATGCATTGAGCATTATTTTTGATAAAGCTCAATGCATGTGTTACTGATCTGTTGTTTTTATTAATTTACTCACAATTTTAGTCAAAACAAATTTTGACAGTCATCATGATTAACTTATCTGTGGCTCAGTAACTTTCTCAATAAGTTTCTCCAGAACATTACTTAATAAAAATTTTAACTATTGAGTAATTTCTCTACAGATCTTATCAAGTTTTAAAATGAAACATTTGTGAATTACTTTCTCAAACACTTACCTAGAAGGCTCGGATCAGCCCGTACCATCTTCTGTTTCTTCTTCTTCTTGCCTGAGGTGACCGTCTCAAACCGCTGCTGCTGCTGTTGTTGTTGGTGCAGAACTGACTGTGACACTTGACTCATTCCCCACACGGAGTCCTGACAAACAAACACAGAGAGTTCAGCGCAAACACTAATATGCATGCACACGCATGCTAGAGCACAGGCACACAAACACACCTGCTGTTTTTGCTGCTGGCCCTGTTGAGGTTTTTGCTGGTTAGCGTTCTGTTTGGCACGGCGCTCCAGGAACTGCTTGGCGAAGTCCTTGGCCTGTGGAGTGTCGCCCAGGTAGGCTCTCACATAGTCGTGCACCTCGTACGGCGAGTCCACTTCCTTCAGGAACGACGCAAAGGTGGGGACTGTGGGATGAGGGAAAGACTGAATTTATAGAAATCTATTTTCTATCTACTTTAAATCTACTTTTTTCAAGAGGTTGTGCAAGAATGAAATGTCTATGTTTTTTTTTGTGTAGTAACACTATTGCATCAAAAGACTGCAACTAGATGTTTTTTTTAATGAAATAAGACTTTTAACATAGAAGCCACATTCTGTTCAATCACATTAAAATACTCAAGAAAAAAAGCAATGACACAGAGAGGGAAGTGGCTTGTGGGAAGAACTATCTGGGCAATCGTTCGCGTATTAAATGATCCACAGATGCCAATAAGCAAGATAGCCGAGGGTGAGAAATGAGTGCATGTCAGAGACTCACCGTCAAGGTTATTGGCCGTGTTGAGAGTGTGCAGAGTCTGTTCACACCACTGCATAAAGCCGTCCTGGTTCTTATTGGCTCCCTGGAACAGTTTCAGTAGCTTCTCTTCCTCTTCCACCTTTTTACTGGCTTTACCACTGCTGCTATTACTGCACAAAACAGATTTTACAAAATACAGTATAGAAAAGGCACAAAAAGCTGTTCTGCACCTAAGTCTGACATTTTATTGAACTGTTTTAGAGCAATACAGACAGTACTATGTGTAAAGGTTCACCTGAGGTTAGCGTTGCCCTTGTTTTTCTGATTGTGGCTCTTGCGTGTAGCCTGAGGTGGGGCGGCCTCCTTTACTGCTTCATCCCAGAAGCCAATATTAGAGTTCTGAGCATCACCCCAGACGCTGCTGTCCATCATCCAGTTTGAGCCAACATTATTAACAGAACCCCACACTGACGTATTGACGGCCTAGATAGAGACAGAGAGATCATGCAATCTATTGAAGTCTGACTAACACACTCAGAACAGGACCCAAGACTGTTTTTCAACATATGCATACATGTAGTCTTTCCTTCCTATGACAGGGTAGCCCAGAAATTTAACACCTCCTAACATAATTAAGACTTTTGTTATACCATTTAAGACTTAAGGATCCGTGGGAACCCTGAACGCACTTCTGAGGGTATTATAACTATAGGCCGCTTCAAAGGATGTTGGTAACTCACCACTCGGTTCTGCGTGCGGTTTTGCTGGGTAACAGTTGAGTGTTGCTGCTGTTGCGGCTGTTGCTGCTGTTGTTGCTGCTGCTGTTGTTGTTGTTGTTGTTGTTGTTGTTGTTGTTGTTGTTGCTGCTGCTGCTGCTGCTGCTCTTTCCGCTGTTTCATCTGCTGCGCTTCCTCCCTCTGGATCTCCAGCAGAGACTTGGTGGCTGCCGGCTGCTTGGCCATGTTGCCCCAGCCTGGGAGCTTCACCTGAGGTTGCTGCTGCTGGACCCTCTGGAGCTCTTGCTGCTGTCTTCTTTGCTGCTGGGGCGAAGAATAAACATTAGAAAAAAATGTGAATTCTCATATCTCTATGAAATGGTTTTTGGCTCCTGCTTGGTCGCATGGGAACCTGTTGTAATTTACAGGAGAAAGTGTGGTTGGGGAAGAGGGATACCTCTTCTCGTGTCTGTCGTTCTCTCTCCTCCTCCAGTTTCTGGATTTCAGCAAGCGACAGGGCATTTTGAGACTGTGAGAGGGTGTTTGCTGTGGTTGACTGCTGACCCCACTTAGAGGATGAAGGAAGCTGTGAACATACACATGAAAAACAACATAATTGAATGAACATTCAACAAACAAAAAGATGTATTAGACTATGCATCAACAATGTTATAGTTTTATCAGGCTTGTGACCAGCTAAGCACAAAAAATGAGAAGAAAAACCTGTTCTCTCTATTCATAAAGACTACACAATATAACAATGATAACTTCAACTACTTATTTGTGTTATTATTAGGGCTGCCCTCAACTAAAGATTTTTCTGGTCGACTAGTAGTCGTTCATTTTAAGCATTAGTCGACTATAAGTCGCACGTTTATTAATAAACCATATAAATCATAATAACGAGGCTTTAATTTCCCACATAGCCTACTAAACGCTCAAGCGCATGCAAAAAAAAAAAAAAAAAGCTTGCTGAAGCACACCGGCAGATATAATAATTATAAATGTGTCAGGGGAAAAAAAAAGCAAGGAGCCTGCACTTTTTAATCTATTGATAAACTAGTGTCTTCTTTGTTTACGGCTTAAAGGATGGCAGAAAGCGCATCCCGTTTCATTACTTTATCCTGCTTTCATTATTTTACAAAAGCGCAATGGTTTGTGGTTATTGTGAGTGCACACAAATAAACAGTCTTTGCAGATTCAAAAGATGTATTACTTTTATCTGTATGACCAAAAATGACGGAGTATTTTATATAAGAGCAAGTGACTGCACCAGTGCCTCCATCTGTCTTGCAGTGAGTGGGTTACTATTCAGCTTCCACACTCCGCACAGACACTTCAATAGAACACATTTTTTCTAGGTTAACATTAGATTGAGTGGCCATGTAAAGTTGCTACGACATGCATCAGATGAAAAGCCATATTTGAGGTCCATGAATAATAGGTGAGCCGACGTACTATATTACCACACAGACCAGCCCTTAACGATCTTTCTGTAACGGACTGCGTGACTTCACCACTTCCTGTGGATCTTCCTGTGGTTACTCGACTCGGCAGCCCTAAATACTATACTTTTAATGCCAATTACACAAAATCATATTGTATTTAAAGGGATAGTTCACCCAAAAAAGAAAATTGTGTTGAATGAAAATAAAAAGAAATAAAACGAAATAAAGTTTTCTGACCCTGCATAGATAGTAAGGCCCAGAAAGGTAGTAAGGACATCATTAAAATAGTCCATTTGACTGTGTGGTTCGATGTAACGTTATGAAGCTACAAGAATATTTTTGTGCGCAAAGAAAACAAAAACAACAACTTTATTCAACAATTTCTTCTCCTCTCTGTCAGACTTTGCCACGTGTTCATTAGAGTACCATGACGCATGGCAGTTGCGATGCTGTCTATGTGGGGTCAAAAAGGTCTTGGATTTCATCAAATTTTTTGTGTTCCGAAGATGAACGAAAGTCTTACGGGTTTGGAACGACATGAGGGTGAGTAATCAATAACAGAATTTACATTTTTGGGTAAACTATCCCTTTCACTTAAACTTTAAATTAAAATAATTAGATTACAATCGCAATTACACTATTGCACTTTAAAAAAAAAAAAAAAAAAAGGTTTTTTTTGTATTTATTGACAAGATTTATAATAGATATTTCTAATTATCTGCAGGATTTTTCACCTTCATCTGCGCAAGCTGCTGTTGTTGCTGCTGCTGCTGCAGTCGACGGAGCGCCTCCTGCTGTTGCTGCCGCTGCCTCTGTAACTCCTGCTGCCTCTGGGCCTCCTGCTCTCTCCTCTTCTGCTCCTCTTGCTGTTGCCTCACCAATGCGGCTGCCGCAGCTGCTGCCTCCTCTTCTAGCCTCTTTTCTTCCTCACGCCGCCTCTGAGCTTCCAGTTCTTCTTGTTTCCTCCGCTCCTCTTCCTGCTGGAAAATATTTAAAAAAAGATCAATAAGAGTACTAAACCATAAATGTCACCACATAGGTCATGCATTAGTGATTTTACCATGGTTTAAGGGTGTTCTGTAGTTGCTTGAAGTTACACATTAAGTCTTGTCTTTGAACATGGCTCAAACAATGAGACTTTAAATCCTTTTTTGTGCAGGTAAGTCTTACCTGTTTGCGGAGGAATTCTTCCCTTTGTCTCCTCTCCTCCTCCTCTCTCCTCCTTTCTTCTAGCCGGCGGAGTGCCTCCTCCTGTGCTAACCTTTCCTCCTCCTCTTTTTTCCGCCGCTGCGCCTCCTCCTGCTCCCGCTGCCTCTGGAGAGCCTCCTCCTAAAGAGACACAAATACTGCATTAATTCCACTAAGCTAAGAACCACCCACTTAAATTCAGACTAGTAATGTGACTAATTTAAGTGTGTAAATAAAATACTAATGAGCTAATTACTCCATGCAAGTACATTAAGAACAGTTTCTGCAACAAAAAGTGTAGTGAGTACTTGTGCAACAAACCTACGCTAAAAGTAAAAACTCTCAGTACCATATTTTTTTCTAATGTAAAGCATTGTATTTGAGCCTCAATGTGCATTGCATATCTTCTCTTCTGACCTGCTTGCGCCGTGCCAGCTCCTCTTCCTCTAAACGTTTTCGCTCCTCCTCTTGTCTAGCACGCAGTGCCTCTTCCAACCGCTTCCTCTCCTCCTCTTCCCTTTTGGACCGAAGTTCTGCCTCTCGTCTCTCCATCTCAAGCTGTAGAGCAGAAGAGAAAAAAAAACAAAAACAAATATAGCTGCAAGCAGCAATTGCGGGGCCAAGCACAACAGAGGCAGAATGAGGAGCTAAGCATGCAAGGAGCAACAGACCGACTGTAACAATGAGTAACTATAGTCATTTTAGGATGATATCAGTTGAAATGGCTGAAAAATCATAAATACAACCAATCGTAATAAAATTTAATGGCTTATCACTTTTGACCAACAGGTGGTGCTGTTTTCAAATTGATGTGACATGTTCTGTGTGAAATGACAATGACACACACAAAGTTTGCCATCATTATGTCAAAGCTTTGCAGAGATACAGCCTCAGATGTAGTTTGGCATCTTTCCAGCAAATTTGTTGATGCGCTAAACGAAAACGGTTTCGTATATCGACACGAAATTCATAACTTTTTGCCAGCATAGTCTGAAGATGATCTGAGTCAAATTTGGTGAAGATCGGACTAACAGTCTGGGAGGAGTTCGAAAAAGTAGGTTTTGTACATTAATCAAAATGGCGGACAGGAAGTTTGGCCAATTTCAGCATAATGGGTATCAATGTTCTCGACTTGACCCAAGGAATCTATTGGCATCAGTTTCATTCCAATAAGCGAATGTAAACAGAAGTTATTCGCATTTTTGTAAATTTTATTATTAATGTTTAGTGAATGGCGTATTACTTCTGACCCATAGGTGGCACTGTTACCAAACTGATGTGGCTTGGTCAGAGTGTGGTGACAATAGCACATATAAAATTTGGTGTCAATATGTCAAAGCTTTGCAGAGATAGACTCGGATGCAATTTGGCATCTTTCCAGTAAATTCGTTGATGCGCTAAACGAAAACGGTTTTGTGTATCGACACAAAATCCATAACTTTTTGTCAGCATGGTCTGAAGATGATCTGAGTCAAATTTGGTGAAAATTGGACTAACGGTCTAGGAAGAGTTCGAAAAAGTAGGTTTTCAACATGAATCAAAATGGCGGACAGGAAGTTCAGCCAAAATTGGCAAAATTGGTATCGGTGTTCTCAGCATGACCGAAGGAATCAATCAAAATCAGTTTCATTTCAATAGGCTAATGTACGCAAAAGTTATTAGCATTTTTTGAAATTTCGTTATAACTTTTGACCACAAGGTGGCGCTGACCCCAAAATTTTTATGTACATTCAGGGCATGGTGCCGAACATTTTTGTAATTAATGTCGAAACGATACGCTAATCCGTTCTCAAGATACAGCATTTTAAAGCAAAATTCAAAATGGCCGACACCCAAAATGGCTGACATGGGAAAATTGGATATGGTTCGACTCGGTGTGACACACCGAATCTAAAGAGACCAGTTTTGTGATTTTTGGACAAATCATTCAGACGTTATAAAGAAAAATAGCCATTTTTCGTATCTCCTGACCACTAGGGGGGCACTGCACCGAAACACTGCAGGTAGGCTCAGGTCATGCTTGTTATAACACACACCAAGTTTGGTGTCAATATGACAAACTATTACGGAGATATAGCCTCACATTGATTTTTGCTAGCTTTTCGTAGAATTCTTTTGCGTGTTATTCGTGAACAGCTGGACGAATCGACTTGAATTCCATAACTTTTTGCCATCGTGGTCTGAAGATGATCTGGATCAATTTTTGTGACAATCGGTGCAACGGCCTAGGACGAGTTCCAAAAAGTAGGTTTTACGAACAATTGAGAATAGCGAAAAAACTAAACCTTACGATTTTTGAATTTTGGTGTCCATTCGACTCGGCATAAGCCAAGGAATCAGAGGAAAAAAGAATTTTTGTTGTGTGGCTTACGGTTCAAACGTTATTAGCATAAATCTTTTGAAAGTTTGGACAAGTGGTGGCGCTAGAGAGTTTGAGTTAGAGACTCCAAACTTGCTATGGTTAATGTTGGGACAGTCCTCTATCAGTGTGCAAAATTATACAACTTTCCCGCAAGCGGTTCTATGGGCTGCCATAGACTTGCGGCGGAAGAGGAAGAAGGAGAATAATAATAACGCCAACGGATACAATAGGTGCCACCGCACCTCCGGTGCTTGGCCCCTAAAAACACACATTTATAAAATGAGATTTGCATTAGTATTATTTTAGTATAATTCATGCTATTACAGTTTTTATATGTAGAATATTCAGAAAGTGTTTTTTTTTTTTTTAATAGTTCTTACTAGGAATGCAACAGTATTATCAGTATTGTGGTATTGCGATTCGTCTTCCAGGCAAAAAGTGTACATTTTTCAAGTGTATTTAATCTTTTTATTCTAACATAAAAGATTTTTAAAGTTGTGTTTTGGGCCATTACGCTTTGGCACAGTATCTGTCAAACAAATTAAAATTCGAAAGCACAACCCCTTCATCAAGTTTTTGCTGTGCATTTCAAAGCGAAGCATGCACTTCTATCAGGCGATCAGCTCCTGATCCAGTGTTTTCCGCACCTCAGAAAGGCTCAGTTCACAGTGAATACAGTGTACTCGTTTATTGCATGTGCTGCGAGCTACCATTTGCGCTTTTTCACATTTGTATAATTCCCAACATTTTAATGGGCAGATGATTACAGTATTTCACTAGATACGGAGACGCATTTTTGCAAGCCTGTTTTCACTGAAGCTGGAGTTTACCTTCAAAATAAAATCTTAAAAGTGCAGTATGAATTGCTGACAGTTAGCAGTTTAAATAGGTAATATTACTGCAGTCTAAATTCAAAATATCTCTTTAAAGTTTAGAAACTAGGAAAGAAGTATTTTAATTTCCCTACTGTAGTGTAAAGCCAAAATAATATACATATGAATTGCTATTATAATGACTGCCGTTATTATTTTTATTATTATTATATTCTAATTTGTTTAGCTTCCTAAAACACCAGTATGAATGTAATTTAGACTAAGACAGTAGATCACAACTAAAAGAAGGTTGAGTCCCCTTTAAAGTTTAGGTACCAGAAAATTCACTGACTTTTTTCCCTTAATTAAGAATATGGGTTGGAGCTCTTAATTTTGAGCCCTCAAAGTGCATTAGATAGAAGAATTTAACTTTAAAATGTACTGAGTGTTTATTTGTCTTTTTTTAAATACTGCAATAAATATTGTACCGTGGACTTTATACAGTGCAATTTTGATAGTTACATCACTAGTTCTTACTTTAGTTTTAGATATTTTGATATATTAAATTAAACTAAATGAAAATGTTGGTGTCTACGTTTTATTTCAGTTAAATGTTTATTTCAAGTCATAAAACAGCCTTAAATTCACACACTTGTTTATCAAATCTTTCTTACCTTCAAAGCTTTGGCTTTCTCCAGCTGCATTTGTTCAATGGAAGACGCTTGAGGCATGGAGTCTAGTGGCAGATCCCATACACTACTCCCTTCCCAAGCTTTAAAAAAAATAATAAATAAATAAAAAATAAATAAATAAATAAATAGACAATCACAGCAAGCTTATACTTTTACAATTTTACAACTGAATCATTTGATGAGTATGCCTTTAAAGTCATTGCATTAAAACACAAGCATGAATTGTATGCATCTTGCACCAATTCTAATACTCAAAACTTTTGGATGCCACTTCATTAGGGCTGCTGGATCTAACAAAATTATATATATAGCAAAATCCGCAATATGCATATTACAACATTTTGAACGACTTTAAAAGTTACAAAAAGATAAATCTCCGATGACGTATGTAGACGTCCATCAAGCAGTCATGATGTTATCACAAATCTAGTCTAAGAACATGAGTCATCCCAAAGCATCCACAGCTGCTGACGATTTACTGACAAAAGAGCATTGTGTGTTATGATAAAGCACAATTAAACAAGTTGCGCCAGAATTTTCTTCAGTATTGTTTTGTCTTAACCACCTCATGGAACTAAATAGAACACAATAAATTCAATCTTGACATGTATCGCATTTAACTCAGTAACCTAGGCTAGAGACTTTGATATTTATCAGTAATGTGCTCACGCCATGTGGTCAAGGAGCCAGCCAGGAACATTACAAAACGTAAAGAGAAAAAAAAAAACAAAAAAAAACAACAACAGCAAAAACACTAACCAGTTAAAAGCAAAAACACCTGACAAACGCCACGTTTCTGTTCTGCTTAAGCGGCATCTATTCAGCTGAGTCAAATCACTTGTAACAGGGTTCTACCACGAGACGAGCATGACTCACATCCAAAACTAAACAAGTGGTGTGTTACTGTAAGTGAGAGTAGGAAAACAAGCACACCAGACATATAATAAAAGTACTGCAAAAAGACCACAGCACTTCTTTCCATTTAAACCTACTGGGGCACTCTGACTCAAATGCTGATGGTCTAATTTAGATTTCTAGACAACATAAACCTTTTCCACAGTATGAAGTGAACATCTACCATCAATGAAATCAAAAACATCTAAAAGTTTGAACTGATAGGCAGATGAAGGCATAAACTAAGCATTCATTTGTTTCTTAAAGGGACAGTTCACACAAATATGAAAATTCCATCATGATTTAGTTGTTTGTTCCAAACTTGTATCTGATGGCACCCATTGACTTCCATAGTATTTTTCTATACTGTCAGTGGCTACTGCCAAAAGAAATGTCTGCTTTTGTGCTCAACAGAAGAAAGAAATTCATACAAGTTCGGAACAACTTGATTTTCAATTTTGGGTCAACTATAGAAAAAGTACATTTCCACTTCTAAATGTTCAGACGTACTGCTGGGAGTGGCGGGCTGCATGTTTGGAGAACAGGATGCCTGAGTGGAAGGGTTCTGCATTTCCCAAACAGATCCCGAATCTGGAACCGACATAGAGCGTGTGACAGGAGGTAAGAGGCTCTGTTGCGGCTCTGGCGTTCTGCAGGGGTACACAAATCAAACCATGAGATTGTGTCACAGACGTTTAACCGCAATACCAATGCAACATAACACACCACCTACGCTTTGGTGTATTAATTTAATACATTCCTCTGCTTGCTCTGATGTGTGACTGAGACAGGAAGACCGAAAACAAAAGTGATTTAATCGCACCTGATCTTGAGCGCCTGATGGAGGAGGAGATTGAGCTGCTGCTGTTGTGGAGGAGGTGCAGAGCTTAAAACTTTCTGCTGAGCCAGAGCATACTGTTGCCTGATGAAACGAGAAAGCATCATTTGCACTTCTTAACAATTGAACACACATTCAGCAAGGATGCATTAAATGATCAAAAGTGACAAAGACTTTTACAATGTTACAAAAACAATTGTATTTCATATAAGGGCCATTCCACAGAATTGGTGCAAACTGCTGTCCCACAACCAAAAACACATTTAAAAAGCATTTAAGTATTCAAATATTAAATGTTTACTAAGATCCTTTTATTATCTATTGAAACCTACAATATAATATCATTAAGTCTTAATATATATAAAATCCTTTCGTGCACTTGCAATTGGAAGTCCCAAACCCTAACCCCTAAATAATGACATATGAACATGATATTGAAATAATTTTGCATTTTACTCCACTGTTGTTTTAAAAAACATCTTTTTGATTTTTTGAAAAAAAAAAAAAAAAAAGTATATAAATAAAGTATATTTCCTATGTAAATTTTGAAACCTCACATTAAAAAAAAAAAAAAATCTGTCTCACATTTTCATGTCACTACCAAATACCAGTTATACCAGTGTATGTTTTAGTATATTGTCTGAGACTGATTTCAACTACAACCCTACATTTATGATCACAAAATATTTGTGTGTCACTCTCTCTCATAGCTACATGGTGAGTAGATAGGCCCGATCATTTTGAGGAAAATGTGGTGAAGTTTCAGAGTGACACCTATGTTTTTGTAGGTGTTATCCCATAAAAGTATCACTACCATAACAGTCAAGAAAAATGTCATCATTGTTTCGGTAGTGACAAAAGGAACACATAATTCTTTATTTGGGGGAAATAAACAAAATTTTAGTACAGTTGTGCATTTGTTTTGTATTTTAGTATGCTTTAGTATGCACGTTAAAATTCTGTAATGTGATGTGGTCGCTACCAAAGCATTACTTTCATTACCGAAAATGTGCTGTCACGCCCAAAACATGGGATGTTTTGTCAAAAACGAAGTATACTGAATTATCACGAGATGTTATGAAAGTGTTTGGTTTAATGTATATTTAAACTAATGTATCCTTGACTTTGAAATCAGTATGATCGACTTTTTGCCTGTTACAAAGAAAAAGTGGATTCAAAATACAAATCTCATAAATTACACTTCAAATGTTGTTAAAACTGCAATTGTTACTGATTCACCTCTGAAAACATTTTAATAAAATAGACCAAAATATATTTACAAGAATAAAAATGTTGACAAAATCTTAATAGGTGTTTCAGCAGTGATACATTTGGAGAGAAGACAAATATTCCAAAACTTAAAAAAATAAAAAAATAAATACAATGAGAATTAACTGCACAATTACTAGAAATGTGTACCTTGGATATTATACAATTTGCCTACACTCGAAATTTGTGGAAAAAGACATTTGTTTAAAAACTAGCCTACTCTGACTTTGAACCAATTCTGTAAAACGGCAGAAGTTCTATTAATCAAAAAAAAAAAGAAACATGAAAATTTATTAGGGTTTCCACAAAAATATTAAGCAGGAGCATATTAAAATTAAAAGTGTTTAAAATGTTACATTATATGATGAGTTTATTTGCAAAAACAAACAAACAAACAAAAAAATTGTTTTTTGTTTTTTACTTCATATAAAAATAACCCAGCTGCAGTTTGATTGAGATTAATTGGAATGCACAATGAAAAAAAAAAAACTTTTGATTTTTGATAATTGTTGAAAATGGACTTCTCTCTTTTTCCAAATAAACTCTTCATGTATGCGTTTAGCATTAATGTAACAAAATTTCACATTATTACTGCTTTTACTGCATTTTTGAGCAAATAAATGCTGCCTTGGTGAGCATGAGAGACTTCTGAAATCTTACAACTGTAGTGTCTATTTAATTTGTGAATTTCTGTGTTATTAGAAATTGTCACACTACACGTAATCAAAAGCTAAATATAATCGCAGCCAAACTGGGCTGAAAAAAAAACATTGGTTCAACAACTGGTGCAAGTTTAGGGCAGCACAATGGAAGAAAGAGGAATAAAATGGGTTTTTGATGAGATAATTTTTTGCGGTTTCTGGCGCTTTCTGGCAATTCTGTTAGCACTGGAAAAATTAAACACTTCCCGTCTGTCATCATACCTGAGTAAGTACTGATATTGCAGCTGCTGTAGCTGATACATATTTAGAGCATTAATCTCCTGTTGTCTCTTCATCCTCTCTTGATCTGCATCTCCCTATATAAAAACAAACAAAAAAAACAAATCAAAACTTGCTGAAAAACTAGGGAAGAAGTCTTGGGTCTAGCATTTCACAGAGACACACAAGAGTCTTATTACCAGTATGGGAGGTAGTGTAGGGCCGGGTGTAAAGGGCACTCGCCCCCACAACTTAATCATCTCTCCCAGGGGCTGGAACATCTCGTCACAGCCTCGCTTCACCTGCAAGTTCATGGGGAAATAGCCTGCCTGGAACCACTCAGACATCTCCTGGTTATTAAATGGTCCTGTGATGAGACAGACAGGCTGGGGTCACTGAATGCGGGTATTCAGAGCAGCACAGTAACATTTTAAATTCTTTGAGGGTTAGAGAGGCTTCATCGCAGGTGAGGGGCAAAATCCATATGCTCTTTGAAATCAATCAATATCCATTAAATCATTAAATCAAAGTCCCTTAAAAATTATTAAAAGCAGTCACTCATCTTAGTTCACTGCAAGCTCACAAAGTTCCATTATAATCAACAAAGGTGAGCTTTGTTGATTATAATGATAATATACTGCACAATCAATCTCTTATTTACACTCTCTCTCTACACTTTGTTTATGAAACCATTCGTTTTCAAAGAAACCTCTGAAGCTCCCCTCAGTGCAAACACAAATATGCTGATCGGCTCAGTTGCACTGGTGCATCTTTGTCATCACAGGATTAAATTACATTAATATATATATTAATACTAATTAACAGTATATTAAGAAGAAAAGTTATTTTAAGAATTGTAATATTTTACAATATTACTGTTTAACTGTATTTTCGGATCAACTTAAGGCAGTAGAGAGCATGAATGACTTATTTTCAAAACATTAAGAGGAAAAAAAACAAAAAACAAAACCTTTAATGGTAGTGTACTTAATCTAAGCATGTTTACTGCTTTCATAACGCAGTGCTAAAATTAGTTTGGATCCTGATTTCCCCACCTTGGATCTCTCCCTGTGGATCTTTGTAAAACCACTTGAATGCAGCCTCATGGGTAATGGGAAGAGCTGCGGGTTTGTGACCAATCTTAGTTGCCAAACGTTCATCGTCCACACCGCCGTCCTGCAGGTATGCCACCATTTTCTCAGCTTCCTGTTTCAATTTGGAAAAACAGGATGTGAAGTTTATTCAAACATTCAGTCTTCATAGACTGAAAGTTCTGCTGTGTATTTGTAATTTTTTAACTTGAAATTTAGGCATCAGCTTAATATTCAGATGCAAGCACTGCAATACAGTAAACAGCCATTCACACCTGCTCAAAGTGCTTGAGTCCCTCATCCTCATCCATGTCAGAGGGCAGGGCAGAGGGCCGGCTGATAGGGCCCACAATGCCTGTGGAGTGGGGAAGAACAGGAGCAACAGCCACTGGCATCTCCAAAGGCTTGACTGGCTGGGGTTGAGGGGGCACCGACTGAACGGGGAGCACTGAAGGTGTCGGGACCGGAAGATCTAGAAAGAGAAGCAGGTTTAACTACGTATTCCTCAAATGAAAGCTACAGATCTTTATTTCTAAAAGTATTCTTATAAGGAAGCTGTTGCATAAGTAAATATGAATTAATGCGATTATTACCTGGGAGTGTGTTTGTGACATGTGGTATAGAAATGGCCTCCACAATGCTGTTTGGTAGGGTTGTGTGTAGTGATGCTTTGCTGAGTTCTGGTACTGTCGTTCTCTCCAACAGTCTCTCACTTTCTACAGGCTGTTCTGGGTGCACAGATGGAAGGGGAGCCGGGGTCGCAGCCTTGGGAGGCGTTACCACTGCTGGAAATGGTACAGCAACTGGCGATGGCTCTTCTGATTTACTGCCTTCTGTAAACCAAAAAAAACCCCAGAACAAAAGAAACACATTTGACTAAAAATGCTGACAATTACTGTCAATTGTTAAAGGGTTGATGAAATGTTAAATGACGCTACATAATACTGAAGACTTAAAAATGGGGAATAAATTATAGTACTGTTCAAAAATGTAAGGTCCGCAAGAATTATTAAAATAAAAAAATAAAAAAAGAATTAACTACTTTCATTCAACAAGAGCTGAATAAATTAATTAAAAGTGAACATAAAAACTTAAATCTATTGTAACTTTTTTTTTTAAATTCTATTCAAATTTTCAAAGTATTCAATTCACTTTCGAACCCTGACCAAATGCATGCACGGTAGGATTAGATACTTCTTTCAAAAACGTTTTCTGGAATTCCCCCGATGAGATTGCCTTCTCACCTTCACTGCGGTCACTCTCACGTCTACTTTCTGCGTCAGTATCTTTGGTTTGTTCTGATTCACTGTCATCCTTTTCTGTGCATTCTTCATTCTCCTCCAGTGGCCGGAAGTCCAGCTCCGCCTCTTCCAGGATCGGCTCCTTAGGAGCTTTCTAATTAAGCAATTAGATAAATTCACTCATGAAAACCACTTTAATTTAGACAGATATCCTTATTTACTCAATAATATAGAATAAAAGATCAAAGGTCAAGAACTCACTTCCAACGCCCTCACCTTAAGTGAGAGGAAGGCCCCAGAGGAGTCAAATGTCCCTGTCTCCTCCTCCGCATCTTCCAGACACCATTCTGGCAAACTGTCTCTCTCTTCTTCTACGCTCCCGCTGCCTGATCGAG
Source organism: Labeo rohita (assembly GCF_022985175.1). NCBI lineage: Eukaryota > Metazoa > Chordata > Actinopteri > Cypriniformes > Cyprinidae > Labeo > Labeo rohita. The sequence goes on from NC_066870.1 coordinate 33,580,278, forward strand.
GTCTACGGTAACCGCCATCTTCACCCCTCGGGTCGAAAGGGAAGCGCCGACGTTGATCCGGGTGTTCCCGCCACCCTGCCGATCGTGGGCCGTCTGCAAATGAGGAATTTGTTTGTATCACAACATTCTCAAATCAGGTATACAAAACAGAGGAACTAAATGGGTGTGCAATGCACCTGGACTTGGAGGACACCATCGTTCATCCCGACGAGAACCTGCAAGCCTCCAGCCCCCATCATCTTCTTCTCCTCCATTCTGCTCATCTCGAGACATGCGCCAGTTGTCACTCTCTGAGCGAATGAACTCGTGCTTTCGAGCGTTCCCTGCACCAGCATCCTCATAGTTTGCCCGTACTTTTAAGAAGAAAAAAGTCCATTAAAAATTAATCAAGTAGTACGTTGAGTGTTTGAAGCATTCACGATTGACTCAAATCCTAGGAAGAATGCCATGCATCTATAGTATTCAACATTTGAAGTGGATCAAAACCTTTCAAAGTTGTCTTAAAACCAAAACAATACCCATTCTTGTCGTAGGACAACTTTGATCAACTTTTTTGATCCACTTCAAATGTTGACTACTGTATTACACACTGTTTCAGACATTTAGTCTCTTATGCTCACTAAGGCTGCATTAATTTGATCAGACATACACTAAAACAGTAATATTCTGAAATTTCACTGAAATTATTCTATTTTAAAATGTAATTTATTCCTGTGGTGCAAAGCTAAGTTTTCAGCAGCAATTATTCCTCCTGTCCAGTGTCACATGATCCTTCAAAATCATTCTAATATGTTGATTTGTTGCTCAAGAAACAATCTGCATCATTATCAATGTTGAAAACAGTTGAGCTGTTTAATATATTCATGTAAGCAGTGATACACCTTTTTATGATTAGAACAGCATTTATTAAAATGGAAATATTTGGACTAATTTAACACATACTTGCTAAATAAAAGTATTACTTTAACTTTTAAACAGCAATGTACATTTTATAGGTCTGTGAACAAAGAGAAGCACGTACTGTGATTGAGAGGAAAATGGGCTGGTGCTCCATCTGTAGACAAAGAAATTCAGTTGGTTCAATGCCGACATAAAATGTGGCGCATTACATCATGCCATACTTTGATGAGGAGAGTGGAATCAGCTGTCAGTTTTAAACCCACAAACCATCAGTGCAAAGAAATTATGCATTTCTAAATGCATGTAGAAAGTGCTCATCATCTTTTTTCATGCAATGTCTCAATCACAGGCAGCTATATATGACTCTTTCTAAATTCAAGGTGACATCAAAAATTGTAACACATCCGATCCCACTTATATCTTAAAAATCTTGCACACTAACCTGGATCTTTTCGACCTGGCTTTTCAAACCTTCTGTCTCCCCTGGGCAGGACAGAGAAGAAGGTGTTATCAGGTTAACCTCAACCAAATATACAAAACACAGACAACCAATACAGTTCGTTTGTCCCTTATCACTGTTTATTTTAGATCGGTATAGGGGCTATTTAAACCTGTTCCTTTCGCCAGGGCCCTATGATTTCCACAATGCTTGTTACTAATGAAGAATGTATATTTCAAGTTGGAAAAGACATTTAGTTTCCACTTTAAGTGAACCTTCCCAGGTAATCTACAAGATGGATTAAAATGCTAATAAAGTCAAGAAAAGGTTAGACATAAACATGACAGTATGACTGAAATGTTAAAATGAATAAATGAATGAATGACTGAATGAATAAATAAATAAATAAAATAAATTAAATAAAAACATTTTTATTCCGTTGCACCTAAAAAAAAATAATTTGGTGCCTACGTTTTTTTTCTTATAGGAGCCAATGGCTCCTTACTAGATTTTTTTCTCTGGAGCCCTGCTATATTACTATTGTTAGTAGAATGTACATGCAAATACTACTACTACTGTTGAAAAAAAAATGTTTTTTTTTTTAAAGAAATAATCACACAACTTTTCTTAAATGTTTAAATTTTAATACTAAATACCATTTATTTGCCAAAAAATAAAATGTGTTAAATTCATTAAAAGATAAATTAAATCAATGTTTTATGACTTCATTTGATAACCAGAAAAATTTAATTACAGAGACTTCTGAGGGGGAAAACCAATTCATAAGGCTATTATAAGAACAAATAAAAGTTGTTTTTATGCATTCAAACATGCTAAAAATAATAACAATAAAACATAAGGTGAAAAAAATAAAACATTTAATTAAGTTCTAAACATGTAATTTTTTGTTAAGCTTTTAATAAACTGATGGAAAATTGCATAGGTTTCATGATTTTAATTAATTAGATATGCTTTTTGATTAATACAATTTAATTGAACCATTAAAATGTGTCCAGAAAAATTAAAATGGAAAAAAAAAACAAACAAAAAAAAACAACAATCCAGAAAAATTAAAACATAAAAAACTGAGCTATTTAAGGCCCCAATAAAGTTCAAATAAAATCCAAGAACAAATTAGTGTAAGGTCATCTCAAAAGCTAGTTTGGAGTTCATTTCGAGAAGTCGATACAGTCTGTCAAAACAAACTTTGCAAACACCTTCAAACTACCATTAGTCTGAGGCGATTATGTAATAGGGACATGGGAAACTTCTCCAATTCATTTTTATTCTGTTTAGTCATTGAGATCTTACACAAGTTAAACATGAATACTGGAGAGCTGCTTTATAGCAGAAATTGGAGTAATTCTAATTGATAGTGGCAATGACAATGTTTTATGCGGTAAAGCTGCTTTAAAGCAAATTAGTGCAATATAAATAAATGTGACAAACATCTCTATGATGGGATGCTTTCTTTACTGCCTCCTCATCTCTGTCATTTTGTTGGGTGTTCATTTTGTTACTGAGAGGACAGGTTGCATTGAGACATTCGCTGACAGCATACCACTGCAAAGATATCTAAACTTTATTTAGTATAGTACTAAAAAATAACTTGGCCATGAGTATAGCACGACCTTTCGTCTGCATGCAACCTACCAACATACCACATGCTGTAGATTCACAATTGCCTACAGACAGTTTGTGCTGCAGGAGCAGTTAATTTTGAATACCTCTCCTCCCAACTCTGGGAGCGATGCATCTCTCTCCCTCCACGGCCAAAACCTCCTTCCACATCATCAAAACTTCTTTGGTAAAACCCTCCATCTCCTCTGCCCCTCCCTGTCAAACAAACAAGAAAAGGGGCTCATGAGCACATGCACTAGTCTAACCTTTGCTCACCTTAATTTTGCATGAGACATTCGGTATGACAACTACACAGCAAGAAAAAAAAGTTACACAAGGTGAGAGAAGTCTGCACTCTGCTCTGGTTCAACAGAAAGTGCAGTATTTCCGCTGCTAGAATTATATTAAGTTACTGCACTTCTTCAAGCAGGAAAAAAGGAAAGCCTGTGGTTGCAGCACAGCTTACCTCGCCCCCGTGAAGAACTTCGTCCTCTAGGTGCCCCTGCCACCGTCCCTCCACCCCTTCCTGTCAGACGGAGTACTGCTGCACTGTTTACAGACATGGAGAAATTTCTCTGTGGAGACAGACACATGCACAGCAACGTAAGGGTCAATACATACACAGCTGCAAGCTCAGCAACGGGTTGCGTGAGAGCAAGATGGCGAGTGGGCGAACATTCCTTATCCGTTTCGACCACAGCATGTGCCAAAATGAGAAAATGACATATGCAAAAAAGAACCAAATGCCACTACTTGAATATGTAGGCAGAGCTTTTCATTGAAGTTTAACCAAACTTCAGTTTCACAGAGATAAGAGAGAAGCTGGAGAAAGCACCTTTCTTATTCATGTGCAAGTCTTTGTGTGAGTAAACAGGTCAAATCCTCACCTGTTCCTCCTCTGTAAATGGGACTAATGCCAATGGTGGCAGGGGCTCCTCTTGTAAAATAGGTAGAAATTCCTTATCATGAAGATCTACCGGAATCTAAATGGGGAAAAAAAGTTTGGAAACTTTTAAACCTGAATATGCAAACTGCACAAGATGCTTTAAGATAAATGAGACCAAGTCAGCAAAAGCTGACCGGCGTCCTTACCATGTTATCCTTTACATAAAGTGCTAGCATCTCTTCTCTCCCGTAGCGATAGTCTGCGAGTTTATACTTTGGCAATGCGGGTGAGAGTGGAGGGGAGGCCACACTGCTGCTACCCACTCCACCAGACAGGGCACGGAGCCTGGGACACAGCCGAGAGAAAACACGCTACGTCATTATATCATTTGACATGTCAGTAACCACAAAAACTTTATGCATACCTTTAACATCAAGAACAATTTATTTAAGATTTATTTTCTGTACTTAATTGCAATTAAAACGCACATAACCTTGAAATTTATAATTATAAAAAAAATTTGTTTCACAATTTTCCAAATGAATGTAGAAACAACAAAGACGCCTTTTTTCTGGCTGTGTGATTACATTTTGTGAGCAGTCAACTCATAAGCGCTGCTATTTCAGTTGCACATGAGAAACATCAAATGGCGAAACGAAACAAAAGCATAACAAATCCGCACTACTCGTTTGAGCTGTGTTTATCAGCTTGGACCACAATGCTAACAAACCTGTTCGAGCTCAGAATAGCTTTACTCAGGAACCAAAGTTGATTTGACTACACTGTTAACGCACAATGCTGCGAGGTCCAATGAGAAGCACTTAAATTTGGCACAGAATGAATAAGACTGCTGCGAGATCCAATGAGAATCATTCAAATTTTGCCCAGAATTCGGTGTTATAGCAGCACTGACATACGTTAACGTACGGCAGAATACCAGAAGCAGTAATGCTAAATGTTGTGTCAGAAATAGTCAAAAGTTATTACATTATTCATTTCACGATTTGTACAACCTTTTGAGAGAGAAATTCACTTTTTAATGACTTTAAAGCATTTCACACAACTATTTCCAGCGCTTTAAAGCTTTTAAATTATTTAACTGAATGTTATTTTTAATGGGATGACCAAAGTATACTTTGTGGTAAACAAACGTGTATGTAAAATTAAAAAAAATACATAAAATCACCATTATAACCATAAGATGGCAGCAGAGGAGCACTTATGGCTTATTAGACATTATTTTCTAATTTGCGCTTTATATTTTGAAATTATAAAATCACTACTACATCACTACTTAAACGTTTTTGTATATGAAGTAAGAAATGTCACAAAGTATAATACTACAGAAGAATAATGGTACATTTAGTAAGAGGAGAATATATACATTTTCTATACAAAATGTAGATTTTACACGTTACTGTTGTACATTTTTTATGCTTTCCAACTTTTTATGCTTTACTGTCAAATCTGTATAAACATAAAATAAACAAGAAATGAGCATGTAATATTGTTAGTAACTTATTAATGCAAAATCGGTGCGATCATTCTAGCATGTACCCGGCATAAGGCATTAACTTATTAAATTAAAAATTATTTAATGACATAAACTGACCAGGAGGGTTTAAAAAAAAAAAAGAAATATGAACTTGTACTTTTGTTAAAGCATCTACACAAACTTAAATCAATGAAGATGTGTTGATACGTTCTGTGATCAGATCAACAAAACTTGACAAAAACCTACTAGATTCACATAACATCTTGATACGAAGAGTTCAGATGCAAAACCAGCTAAAAGCCATCTTAGTCAAAAATGAGATAATGATACTGAGTGAATGCTCCTGACACATAGTATACATCCATCAAATACTTTTACTTCAAACTCGCTAAAATCCAGCCTAAGCCCAATCAGAATTACCAGTACTTACATAGAAACCTATACAAAGTAGTCAGAAAGAAATGCTCATTTTAAAGAATGGATTTAGAGGCTTTTGCATCTGAACTCTTCATATGTTAAATAACAATTCTGGTATCATAATTTTCAACCTCAATTTTTTTCTCCAGACATTAAGATCTAATACTTCAGTTTTAGTGTGAAACCAACAAATGCGTAACTTATCAAATTAAAAAAAATCAGTGGCAAATCCACCCATACATGTTGTTCTGAGCTAAACGGATTTTCCGTGTAATTGACAGCATGTCACAGATGACGTCCACAGAGCTTAAGTTTCACTTTGCATAACCACTAAACTTCCAATAACAGATAAGACAGGCTCTCGCAAGCAATCCTGACTACGTTTGTGTACATATTACAACTGAACATTTATGACACGTCATTAAAAAACTATTTACATGGCTACATCAGACCCTGACGCTTCCAACACTCACCATTCTGGTCCGAAGTTAAGTGTCTGGGTTTCTGCCATTTTCCTTGAATGTCTGGAGGGGAAAAAAGGGTCTCAATTAATAGCTCAGCACAAAAACATGACTTAAGTAAAAAGAACCGAACATTCAAAGAATAAGTAAAGAGCGAAAATGTCATTTATGGTTTACATGTGTGCAAAGATGCATATCAACAATATCGAAAGGACTGTGCATTTAACTACTTGTGCATGTTTAAAAAGTATAAGTGTCAATTACAATGACAAACTGACTTATTAAATGCATGCGATTTACCGAAAATCTATATAGCTTCAGACCTATTTGCAACTAGCAAAAAAAAATTATCTTTGTGTGTCGAATGGGAGACGATCTCATGATGTGAAAACTACACCTACACACATTTAAAAAAAAAAAAAAAAAAAAAAAAAAAAAAAAAAATACACAAGACATCCATGCTGAACTCTGCACTGGATCATCTCAAGTTGTCTGAAAATAACCTGTAAATATCTTTCGACTTTTGGGGACATCCCCTTTGATTTGCGACTGCAAATTCAGACACCCAATGCAAATACTTGCTAACGCTTATGAAAACACACAGACAGATCAATTCCCATGGAGTGATACCACTTGCTCAAACATAAATTAAGCTATCAGAGCAACCATATACTCTCAAATTAACACCTTCGCAAAGCATGTGCACGATTTATTCAGTTTTAAAGCCTCAGATAAGTATAATTATATATATGCACAACGTGCAACAAGTAAACCAACAAGTTTTAATACGTCTTCACAGCAGTGACTTTGGCTGTAATGCGTTTTTTCCAGCATATTCTAGAGGTGACCCCCATCCGTTCGGCACCTTAGTGTTCCCCCGTTACTGTGGCAAGAGCTATTTTAGGAACTCTCCCAATTAGGAAGGGCATTCTCAGACATCTGTGCAACCCACGGCTTCCCTTGCCCACTATGTAATGCAACTAATTTTTTCGAACTTATCACATGTACATAATGCAGAGGCATCTTGTCAGACCTGTCAAACAAGATCCATTTAATCTCAAGGGAAAGGAAGAGATCTTTACATTTTATTTGTGGCTTGTTATTATTATTATTATTATTGTTATTCTTCATTCTCTACACAGCCACATTACATAGATGACATAATGTCTATGCAAAACAAACAGGAGTGACTTGCTGCTGCTGGGATTTAAACCACGTGTGCAGCCAAATGAAGCAATCCGATCCAGATTAAACATGCTCCCATCAGCAAAAACTAACCAAACATATTTTACATACACATAAAAAGTACTCTGGTTAGTTTATCTGACAGAAACCCAACAAATCATGCAATTATGAGTTTACAAACAAGCATGCATAGTTCAAGTGTTTAACACCAGTCAGGAAGGAAAAAAAGCAGGAGTTGAACACAAAACAGAAGTCAATAAAACTAGTTTAGGTTGAAAACAGATGGTCAACATATTGCAGGGTTTATGCACAGTTAAAATGCATTAGCATTGTACAGACTGCTTTGAAATTTCACAGATTTAATAAGCATAAAATAATCGATTTTCACCGCTGTGATATGTTTGGAACAAGGCATTTTAGTCTTTTAGAAGCCAACAGAAGGTCGTAAAAGACACTTGTAGATAAAATGTCAATATCAGACGTGGCTTGACCAGTCAAGAAGTTTAATTTAGGTAATTATGTGTACTAGATCTGTCTCAAGACTTAACATGTTTATGTTTCCGCAGACCTCAAAAGGAAAGACCGTTAAATGACAGTTTAAGGTCTCAATGATCACCTCCCTATCGGTCCATGCCTTCATACACCCTGTAAGCACTGCAGTCCACAAGCTAGATCAAGAAAACGCCAATAAATCCGTTTAGATGTAATGCGAACTACTGAATTGACAGGTGTCTATGTCATGTAACCGTTTAAAGAGGCGCTTTAATAAGGTGAAATATCCTAGACTGGCTATCGCTGGACATGTAATTTTTTTTTACTTCCAACTCCTACCAACTTTAAATCAACCCACGCACCGCCGCGAAATGTACGAACTGTCAAATACTGTCGGAATTAATGCCGAAAGGAGCTCAGAATCACATCGAATTAATGGTGTGAGTGAGTTGACACGAGTTTTAATCCACGCGGCCTGTTCTCACTATCCCCAGCCACACCGCGTTCCATTACAGCTTCCTAGGGAGCGCTGATAGCATCAGCAGCGGTAGGCCGGTCTAATCGAGCCCGGTGCTTCCAGGCCTAACAACCATGCGGGCTAGAATAGCGTCGGTCCGCTAAGTTGGGGCGGGTCTATGTTACTGAGAGTTCGCGTAGGAATAGTTAAGTTTTATTTTAGAGCAAAACCATGTACGCCGGGCCCGCTGTCTTACCTCTGCTTTTACTGACAGCGCTGAGTTTGTGTGCGAGTGGCGTCTCTCGTTTCGTATCCACAAGATGGCTGAAGCTGGGTCACATGACAACACGTATGCTGAAAATTGCCCGGATGAGAGCGAGCGTGCTGACAACAGCAGTTCTCAAGCGCGCACACAAATGCATACAACATTCACACACTGCAGATGGTACTTTTACTTAATACGTATAACAATTAAAATCAACTACACAAACATTACAATTGCTGTTTTTTATATATATATATTTTCTTTTAAATTACCATTTTTAAAATAAATGAACATTAGTCTTCACAATAATATTTACATAATTTATGTCAGTTATTTCAATAAATAGAAAAAATAGGTTAATGATAAAGCTAAATATTATGACAGTTTTAATAATCTATGGTGTGTGTTTGTGTATGTGATAGAATTTGTTATTTGCTCGTTTTTTATTATATATTCCTGTTAATTGCCTACCTGTTTAGATATGTTCCTATGTTTAGTTTTGTTTTTATAAAAAGTCTACTAACATAAAAGAATAAAACCTAAATCCTAACCCTAATGCTAAATGAGTAAATAAATGTATTTTTGAAGCTAACTAAGGTAAAGTAAACAAAATGTGATTATCTGTCACATTACTAAGGGTTTTGAGGAAATTAGAGGTTTTTGTGGAATTTAAATAAACGTCTGCTGGCTTTTTTTCAGTTTGTTCCCCAAAAGTAGGCCTGTTGCTAGGTTATCAGATACACATATATACAGTACAATAAAGCTGCTGATTTAAAGTGAAATTCTCTAATTCTCGTATACAGTATTTCTTTTTCTACACTGCTGAGTTGTGAGTTTTACTCTAAATCAGTAATAAATACCCTGCTGAAATACAATTTACAAAAGAAGTCATTTTTTGATAGATGTAATTATTAATTATCTAATAAAATTAACAAAACAATTACATTTGTTTTTTTTATATTACAAATATTTTGTTTATAATATTCTGTGCATTTAACATGATTTATTTTTGTCTGCAAAACCCAAAAACATTTTAATATTAAATCATGACTGATTATTTAATCAGTAAACATCTTTTTTTTTCCTCTTCTTCCAGAGCAGACGAATGGAGATATCACCATCACATCGCTATCATCTACATCCAATCGCAAGCACGTGAGCAGACAAATGCCGTGTCATGCAACAATGTAATTATGAGAAATGACTGAGATACTGCACTTTAAAATATTTATACCGTGTGGGTTACGTGCTGCCCCTGAAACAGTCAAAACAAAAAGGAAATAATCTCTGTTTCCTCTGAACTGTAACGTGATCCTCTTTGGCTCACATTCAAGTGTACATATGACATACAATGTTGCCAGATAATTCAGATAAATTCATTTATACTTTTCAGCATTAGAATTTTTTTTACCATTTTATTTATTTATTTATTTTTTATTTTTGGTCTTTTAGTGAACTTATTTTAATACAACATTATTTATTATTAATTAATTTTTATTAACATTTTCTAACAGTGAACATAAATCAATTTAAAAAAAGAAAAGAAATGATAATCAGGAAGTTGTGATCCATTTGATATTTACAAATAACTAAATTTGTATTTTTTTAAATTCTAATTAATTTTTTAGGTCCCTGAGAAAATTAGCCTATTTTAAATTGTTTTAAAAAAAAAATGAAAAATGAAATAAATTAAAATGAAAAAAATACCTAAATATTCTAAAAATTAGATAAACATACTTGAGAAGCAACACTTTATAAAAGATTTAATTATATTAATCTTGTCTTCATATTTAATGCTGTTTTAATTCTTATGTACATATATCTTGTTTTAAAACTTTTTTCGATTTTTAATTGCTAAATTAAAAATAAACATCTTTGTACAACTTCGGTCTGTACTGGCCACCAATTTTGTATTTATTTCACCATTTTATTCACGTCTTCATTTTAAAAATGCTCCCGTTAGTGTGATATGCATTTCAAAAGCACAAATAACCTTGCAGTTACAATAGCCGCATACATTACACTTGCAAATTAACTAGTAAAATGCTGTTTAAAATAGATTAGGATGAAGTATAGTATGTCACACCACAGGGTGTGTTAACTTCCCAAAACTTATTTGACAAATATATTCATGTTTGAGCTGTGATTATACTGACTAAGAGAAAAAGAAGTAGCCTACTTACAGGCTAACAGGAAGATATCAGAAAAGTACCAAAGGCATGTTTCTGTTAGCAAGGATGTGGTCACAGGCAAAACCTCTGAAAAGAGAAGTGCTACTAACTACAGTTTTCTTGATAGCATTTAAGGGAAAGTATCGTCTATGACACAGCTGTCAACCTGGTAAGCACAGACACTCTGTTTCATTTAACACAATTATTTGTGTGTGTGTGTGTGCTTCATGTCATAACAACCTCTTTTATTGAAGTCATTTTAGGCATAGTTTCAGTAAATTTGTTTTCTCTTCCAGTACGTTTTGGCGGTAGAAAATTGCTTGCAGGTTCATTGACATGTTGTGTGGAAAAATATCATACCTGCATGATACGTAATTAGCAATATCACTAGTATGTAAATACCATAGTTATGCTTTGTAGTGCACAGGTGGGACAAAACCAGTCATCATTTCATTCATGAGACTAATGGTGATTTTTGAACACCAGACAAAGTTTCGTGAGAGATGCAGCCCACATGTCTGAAACGGGAAAGACTGTGGTTTATTGACATGCGTCTCGGACTAAGATGTAGAAGTAGATGAAATGCCGAAGAGGTTCAACGTTTAGCATAACACGGAGGCTTAAATATCGTCTGTATTTCATAGATAATGCAGGAAGAAAAAAACAAAAGACATCCGCCAGTTTGTCCTGCTTAAGTCACATCCAACGGATTTTGCTCTTGTGGTTTATTGGTTTAAGAATATATTGCTAATCTTTGGCAGCAGAGGTATGACCTTTACAGCTATGCACATTTGTTCGGGTGGTGTGAAACAAATGCAGGTTGTTTTGTGTACGTGTGTGCACGTATGTGTTTGTGTGAATATGTGAATGTGTCCAAAATTGGGGGTATTTGGTAATTTCATTGTTACACAGTCACCGTTTCCTCTCCATTTTTTTAAACGGTCATATTTTGTTTCTTAACAAAGATTTACTTCATGAGTGTACTATACTACGGAAAACTACCGTCGGTTTCAGTTGAGGAGCAATAATTCTTGAAAATCATCGGCAAAGGTAAGAAAATCTTCTAATGAACTGTAAAGAGATGCAAATATTATATGCAGAGCAATTGAAACTACAAAACTGTAATTTTCTCATGTTTTTATTTTAAATTACTGTATTTAAAAAAAGTAACACTCACATTAGTTTTCTTTACATACATTTTTATTACATATATTTTAATATTTGTATTATATTATAACAATAATTACAGTGCAAAATTGCACAAATTATGAATTTTAGACTGTAACGATAAAGCTCAGATAATTTTAATAATCTGTGGTGCTTGATGCAATTGATTGCAGTGAGTTATATTTATTAATTTTGCTAATATTTGACTTCTATATGCGAGTTTTTATTTACTAAATTTTGTATGCCTTATTTGTTTAGCAGATCTAGAAGATCTGGAAGAATTTTACAAACAAAATGAAGGTTTATCATACCATAGTGGAAACTTTCAAAATGAAAACAAGAATACGTTTGATGTGTCTGAAGTGAAAGATCATTATAATGAAAAACGAGCTTCAAGTCATCCGGTGCTTTCTACATGCAACTTCCTTTTGCCTTTTTGCCAAAAACAATTCCCTTACAATTGATTTATTTGTGTATTTTCTGGTTTTTAATTTCAGAAAGAAAACATGCAATTCTTTGTGTGAAAAGGCAGTTTTATTGCATGTAGAAAACAGACTTAGCATTTTGCATTTCACATAAGATTTTAAAGTTTTTTGAAATCTAAAATAAATACATAAACTGTTGCATCATCAAGTGAAAAAAGAAAGCACAACATTGATGAGTGTGCATGTGATAAACATTTCAATTGTGAAAGTTTGAAATTTCATGAAGACATATGTAATGTATTTCGCACTTCTCTCCTGCCAGTTTCAATATGACAAATTGCACAACTGAAGATGTGGACACCTTGACGCAGAAGCTAGACTTGGTGATTTACGTGCCAGTCTTGGTGTTTGGCTTGACATTAAACATTGCAGCATTGGTGGTTTTTTGCCGCTTGCTCAGAAAATGGACTGAGTCCTCTATCTACATGACCAACCTGGCTCTGATGGACCTGCTGTTGCTGCTGCAGTTACCTTTCAAAATGCACGCAGCACACCACAAGTGGGCAGAAGACAAGAAGCTCTTTTGCTCCTTCTTGGAAAGTCTTTACTTTGTTGCAATGTACGGTAGCATCTACACAATTGTGTGCATAGCCATAGACCGGTACATTGCTATAAACCACCCATTTCGAGCCAAGCAGGTGCGTTCTAAAAAAAACGCCTTAATTGTGTGCATTTGCATCTGGGTGTTCGTAATGGCATCAACTTCACCTATCTACACCTTTCGGGAAGAGAAAAGAGAGAATTTCACTTGTTTCCATGGCTTCTCTAAGAAGGGTTGGAGCACTGCAATAATTGTGTGCCTGGAGCTTTTTGGTTTCCTGTTGCCCGCTGCGGTACTGGTGGCTTGTTCCGTTCAGAGCGTCCGTACTCTCAAAGCCTCAAATAACAGCAACCACAAGAGGCAAGCTGGTGTGAGAATCATCTACAGCAGCCTAGTGGCCTTCCTAGTGCCCTTCACTCCCTGTCACCTGGCCATATTCTTGCAATATCTTGTCCGCAATGGCTATATTTCAGACTGCAAACAGCAAAAAAACATCGCCCTTTTTATACAGGTGTCCATAAACATTGCAAACGTGACCTGCTGCTTGGACGCGCTATGTTACTATTTCATTGCGAAGGAAGTCAGATCCACCAAGGACACGTTTAGAATGTCCATCACCAGAGCGAGAACCACCAGCAGCTCAGATGTCTGAGAAGTAGAATTCAGGCTTTCAGAATGTGTGCTGACAGCTTTCTAGTGAAAGCAAACTAAGGTGTGGTCACACTAGTGAAATCTGGCGGTCAGAAAAAGAGTAGCGACATGTAAGGCATTGCTCACGTTCAAACCAAACAACTTTCTGTTGGTCAACTCAGCAAAATGACATGCCAACTTGAACCAGTTGTGTCGGAACTGATAGCTTTGTGGGCAGAGCGCTGACATATAGCGTTGTTGTGCTACGGGCATCCCAAGTTCGAATCCCAGGTTGAGGATCTTTCCCGATCCCATCCCCCTCTATCTCCCACTTTGCTTCCTGTCTCCTCCATGCTGCCCTATTAAAAATAAAGGCAAAAATACATCTAAAAAAATGTGAACGTGATGGGGAAATCTTTCACCCTTACACGAAGTTCCAGATCGTGTGGATTCCTAGGGAAATTGCCCATTAAAATAAACCAAACAACAATAAATGTGACTGCACCTTAAAAGACTTAAAAACATTTTGGATTGATTTCAAAGGTTCTTGAGGTTAATGCATGTTTTAATGGACACAAATGGACAAAGCATTACTTCTCCCATCGCTGTTTAAGGCATATTTCACTTTCATCATTTAGTCACCCTAATGTCATTTCAAAACTAGTTTGTTTCTTGTTTCTTTTTCAACATAAAAGAAGATATTTTGTGAAATGAGTATAGTTTTTATTTTAGCCACGCAAAGAATGTCTGTGAGCTCCAATGTTGTTCGGTTCCCAGCAGTCTTCTGATTTCAGTGTTGGGGATAACACATTACAGGTAACACAAGTCACGTAATCAGATCACTTTTTCCAAGTAACTAGTAAAGTAACGCATTACTTTTTAATTTACAAGAATATATCTGAGTTAATTTTTCAAATAATTAACGCTTACTTTGTTTTGCCATTTACTGATTGACAGCCGTACTGTTCTCAAGTTGAGAGAAATCGGACGTAGTGAAGAGATGTTGCATGCTGTGTAAACATGATTGTTACTGCATTTCTAGACTAAATACAAGCTTGCATTTACTCATCTCACTTGCAGAAACGGATTCAGTATTGCTCAAAATAGATAAAAACAGTGAAATGCAAACCTGCAATAAAATTGCTGAATAACACAAATATCCTTAATGCATTTAATCCAGTTTTATTAACCAATGTCTTCACTGGCCTTTCAATTCAACCATACTAATAAGCAAAATGACTTTGGATAAATGTAACATTTGTATTTGTAACACTGTAACACTTGCTACTGTACAGAGGATAATTTACATTCCCTACAGCCCGAGGCTTATTTCACTCATGGTGTGAAAGGGCTTTTTACTTTAGCCAAAAATACAACTTTTTATATTTACATTCACATTTAGTCATTGTTATATTTAAAACAAACAAGCAAGCTCAGCTCAGATTTAAAAATGTAATGCAAAAGTAATGCAACGCATTACTTTACATAAAAAGTAACTGTAATGTAATCAGTTACTTTTTAGAGAGAAATGCATATTTAACACATATCTAACACTGCTTGTTTTTCTGAAGAAAGAACGAAACTATACAGGTTTGGAACTACATGAGGGTGAGTAAATGATAACAGGTTATCAATTTAATTTTACAAAGTGTGCCAAATATGAGAAGAAAACTGGTATTGAACAGAAACTTTACCCTGATCTTCAGAACTGCACAGTCCCAAAATTCGTCTAGATTGGAGTTTAAGATCAGGATCACCCAGTTCCATTTCATTTGTGAAACGTAAGTCTAACGTCCACAAGACCTTAGCCTCTAAATGAGATAACTATCAGTCCTTAAGCCACATCCTGGACACCCTATCCTCTAAAGCCACGACAGCAGACACCTACACAAAAAGTTAGCATATGAGAGCATCTCTGATTGGCTAAAAATGGGTGAGCTGCCCCTCTGACCCATTTTTGCTGTTTCTGAGTATAGGGCTATAAGAGAAACATGTAGTTTCTCAAGACACCCATTTTAGACACTGGGACATGTTCTGTGTGGTCTCTGAAATGAGTGCTGCAGGGATGATCCATTTTTGTAGGCCAAAACCCGGAAATGAGATTTCACACTTGAGCGCTTTCGGTTTGATCCTTCTGTAGTCAATGGTTATTTATGAATAGGTTTTTGGTCAAAGGGGTAAAATAAGGTTGCTGGTTAACACAAGCTCAAGACATTTTCATCCTTTATTCTGTGACATCACATCAGTAATACACTATGACGTTTTAAAGCATTAACTTGTCTTGAAAAAGGTGGTTAGCTAAGTGGGAACTGAGTTGGTAGGGGACATTAAATGCCATCATGTCAAACAAAAAAACTACCCACTAGTCAAAAGAAGTTTTTAAATGAAGAATAAAAAGGTTGTCGGAGGTTTTCGTGATGGTGAAGTTGAAGTCATGTGACTGTGGTGTGGTTCATTTATAGCCTATGTTTAGCATTTTACTTCCAGTGACTGCATTTATGCTTTGTATAATTCATAGATGCTGTTCATTTGTGAAGAACAATAAACTTTTGTTGGTCACAGAGCTTATTTTCTTCAATAACCCGGAAGTCAATGGAAAAACCGCGTTGAGGAAACCAAGGTGATGTAAACTTCCGAGTTGGCTTACAAAAATATGTAATCACTGCAGAGCTTTATTTAACCTTATTTTCATTAAAAATTAAATTGTCTGTCACATTTATGATTTTGCCCCAAAGATTCTGTATTTGTCTTTATCTCATGCAAGCACTGTCAACACGAAAAACCTGAGGCGCTCATGCTCACACGCGATGGTCGCTCGACAAACCATCTTGAAACCTTCACAATGACTCATAAATGTTTCTGATGCAACATTGGGTACGGCATTACATGCTACACAATTACCTCTTTTGTTCTGGATTTTGCCTCATAAATCTGTATATTAAAATATTTGTGTAGACTCGTCTCACCTGTTTTTGTACTGTATATCAATAAAAGTTTGTATATAGTGAACAGGTTTACTTAGGCAATGGCTATAACACCAATTTCCACAAGTTGTGGGTAAGAATGTGTGGGAACAGAGCCATGTGCCACTAGTTTCACCTAGTCAGATAGCAAGCGTCTTCTCATATCTGGAATTCAGCTGTCTGTTTACATGATGTATGAAGTGTGCCATCCTCAGCGTGCTCTTTAGTTAAACAGAAGCACATGATTAACAGTTACGAACACAGGACAGTGTTTTTTGGGATTGTCAAACTCTATCAAGCATATCAGGATAAAACATGCTTAGAGTGAAATAGAAAATAAAAACCCCACCAGTGTTAAAGCAACAGGAAAAGACTGGTGATCACGAATCACAAAAACACCTGCTTGTGGTGACATGCTGTGGCATATGTTGTTATTTAGTCTTACCAGCTGCCAAAATTACTTCTACCCCTGGTAAATTAATAGTGATTATGGTTAAGCCATATGAATCAAACTGAACTACTTTCTTTCTAATGAAGTGTGTATTTGCATCCTCTTTATCATGTTTCCTTTGTCTTTTTTGACAAACTGTTGCTCATTCTAAATCAACTACATCCTTGACCACATGGCTCTTGATGCACTTTAACCTATTTTTCTGCTTAGACTTGTTTTCCGTGTGGGGACTAAACTATAATGAGAAGCTTGAAAGGAACATGTTTGGACAGTTGTTGTAGGTTTATGTGAATCATCGTGTTACATTGTATGGCAATTCTGTATCATCCTTTAATTATCATCATAATGCTTTGCCATATGTTTGTAGGCGATGCTAGTTCCTGTGTGGTGTAAAATTAACCTTATCTTCCTTCTACAACCAGCAGATGGCGCCAAAATATCATCGTGTTCAAGAACAAACAAAATGGGACAGAGTAATACAAGGGTAAATGTATATATGCATGTATGTATAAATAAATAAAGAAAAAGAACATTTAAAAATGTAAATTAAAAAATATCTGCAAATGGATCACAGATCACAGCACCTGTTGGATGGGATATATTAGACAGGAGGTGACCATTTTGTCCTCAAAGTTGATGTGTTAGAAGCAGGAAAAACGGGCAAATGTAAGGATTTTAGCAAGTTTGACAAGAACCAAATTGTGATGGCTGCAGAGCAGTCACGGTGCCCATGCTGACCCCTGTCCACTGCTGAAACAGTGGGCATGTGAGCATCAGAACTGGACCATGTTTTCTTTTACATCACGTGGATGGCTGGGTGCGTGTACGTCGCTTACCTTGGGAACACACGGCACCAGGATGCACTATGGGAAGAAGGCAAGCTGGCGGAGGCAGTGTGATGCTTTGGTCAATGTTCTGCTGGGGAACCTTGCGTCCTGCCATCCATGTGCATGTTACTTTAACACGTACCACCTACCTAAGCATTGTTGCAGACCATCTACACCCTTTTGTGGAAACGGTATTCCCTGGTGGCTGTGGCCTCTTTCAGCAGGATAATGCACCCTGCCACAAAGCAACAATGTTTCAGGAATGGTTGGAGGAGCACAACAATGGAGCACCTGTGGAAAGTGCTGAACAAACAAGTCGGATCCATGGAGGCCCCACCTTGCAATTTACAGGACTTGTAAAGGATCTGCTGCTAACATTTTGGTGCCAAATACCACAGCACATCTTCAGGGGTCTAGTGGAGTCCAAGCCTCGATGGGTCAAGGCTGTTTTGGCAGCAAAAAGGGGACCGACACAATATAAAGAAGATGGTCATAATGTTATGCCTGATTGGTGTATATATATATTTTTCCGCCAAGGAGTCAAGGGAGGCAGTGTCTCCTCAAAAAATTGGTTGAGAAAATAATCAATATTACACAAAATAAAACAATGCAAATATTACTAAATATGACGATAAAAGTATAAAAGTCACACGTTTTTATAATGTAACACTGTCCAACTGCGACACCCACAGGTAAAGTTACAGCGGAGACTTGTATGGAGATAAAATAATGCCATAAAGATTTGCATGTGAAGAGTACGTGTTGTGCAAGTGTACATAAGACTGTAAGCGTAAATTAAATTGGCATGCACAAGAGAAGCTTTGTAAAAGCGTAAATCGCGTTTCAAGCATAAGAAAAAAGATTTGCAGCATTTTAATGTTACTCGTAAGTGTAATTCATGTGTTGTGAAACTGCAGCTTCATGCTTTTACAAAATAAATACGATCTGCATTCTTCCGACTTCCATTTCTCCGCACTTACACTTTTGGCACGTTCTTTTTGGCTAAAATAGGGTCAAAAGCACTGCAAGCCTGTGAACAGTGATTTGCACACGAAAACAACAGTTTAAAGATCTGCAAAACAGATTGACTGTGTAGGACCAATCTGTATGTGTAAAAAACAAACTGTTGCAAATGTGTAAATGACTTGTTGTGTATGTAGGGCACAAAGTTGCCGAAATAATCCGATATATATGTCACGGTTCACAGATCTGCCGTGTTCTCACGTCTCGTGATCTGTTGGTTTGTCATGTGATCGTGTGCTCGCTCAGCTGAGCTGCCAATCAGTCTGGCACAGGTGTTTCCCATTACCTCAGCCCATAAATACTCACCTCATTCTCTCTCCCCTCGTCCGATAGTTCATCTGGATGTTGCGGTGTTGGATTTGTCTTCGTGTGTGTCAGTCGTTGGTTGGGATTATCTTCGTGTTGGATTTCGTCGTGTCTTCGTGTCTGCACCACCTGGACCTCAACCACCACGGGACTCACGCCACTTCACCATCTGCCATCTAGCCCCTGCCTCACCCAGCCGAGAGATTTCTTCATTTTGTGTTTTCATTCTGTTCCCACAATAAACCACCATTTTCACCTGCATTTGCTTCCTCCCTCATTTCATATCGTCACAGAACTATCGGACCACTCATGGAAGCAGCAGGCACCCCACAACCCACTCTGGAGGATTATGTTCAGGACTGCATCTCTCGGCTGGAGAAACAGGAGAAGTGCACGAGCGATGTTGGTTCCGCGATCCGTGCACTTGTGGGGCAGGTGTCCGAGTTGACCCAGCGTATGCAACAGCTGCAACCTCCCGCTGCGCCAGCCACACCACCCACGCCGCCCGCCCCTCTCGCTGCGGTCGGATCATCTGCCGCGGCTCTTCAACCGGAGCCCCGCCTTCCCCCGCCGGAGGTCTATAGTGGTGAGCCGAACTTCTGCCGAGCTTTCCTCACTAAATGCTCTATGCATTTCGCTCTCCAACCGCGCACGTTCCTTAGTGAGGAGAGCAAGGTGGCGTTCGTGCTCACCCTATTGACAGGGAGGGCGGCACTTTGGGGTACGGCGGTGTGGGAAAATCAAGATCCCTGTTGTGCCTCGTTCGCGGCTCTCTCCGCCGAGATGAAGAGGGTGTTTGACCGCGCGGCTTCAGGAAGGGAGGCCGCGCGGACATTGATGGATCTCCGACAGGGGGAGAGATCCGTCTCAGACTATTCCATCGAGTTTCGCACCCTGGCGGCAGAGTGCCAATGGAACGAGGAGGCGCAGTGGGATAGGTTCCTGCATGGGTTGGCTGATCGCGTCCAAAAGGAGATCTACGCCCTGGATCTACCCGCCGACCTCAACGGACTCATAGACCTTGCTTTGCGGGTAGACTCTCGTCTCTCCCGAGCCGAGCGGCGGGGATTATCCGCTCGGCTTCCCCCTGGGGAGGGAGTTCCACCTCGAGCCAGCGGCCGCGACGTGATCAGCCAGTACGACGAACACAAGCCCATGCAGGTGGGTCGAGCTCGGCTTTCTCGGGAGGAGAAGGAGGGGCGGAGATCCCAAGGTCTTTGCCTGTACTGTGGTTCGGGAGGTCATTTTGCATTTAACTGCCCGGTAAAAGGGCCAGCCCGACAGTAAATTTGAGGCTACTGTCGGGTGGGATCTCCGCTAAGAAGACCTCATCCAGCTCGACCTCCACGCTCCTCCCGGTCAGGTTAAGATGGCAGAATTATGATCATCACTGCACTGCACTTCTGGACTCTGGGGCTGAAGGTAATTTTATGGACTACAGTTTTGCACTCCGTAATCATGTTCCCCTCTCTCCCCTCACCAATACCATTGCCGTCTCCGCACTCAATGGCCAGATTCTACCCAAGATCACTCTCACCACAGACCCCATCACTCTCACTGTATCTGGCAACCACAGTGAGAGTATCCCCTTTTACATCTTGGACTCCCCTCATGCACCCGTTGTTTTGGGACACCCGTGGCTAGTCAAGCACAATCCCCGGATTGATTGGCAGCTAAAGTCTGTGTCTGAGTGGAGCATTAAATGTCATGAGTCTTGTCTTGTGTCTGCTTGTCCCTCTGTTTCTACTTCTATGTTTCAGGAGAAGGCGGTGGATCTGTGTAACATGCCCGTAGAGTATCTCGACCTGAAGGAAGTGCCTATGACTGTGCGATAGAGTTATTGCCAGGTACGTCTCCGCCTAAGGGCAAATTATATTCGCTCTCCATTCCTGAGAGAGAGGCTATGGAGAAATACATTTCTGATTCTCTAGCAGCCGGGTTCATTCGACCCTCCTCTTCTCCAGCGGGGGCGGGGTTCTTTTTTGTGGGGAAGAAGGACGGATCTCTGTGACCTTGCATTGATTACCGAGGGCTGAATAATATCACGGTAAAGAATACCTATCCTTTGCCGTTGATATCTTCAGCTTTCGAGAGGTTGCAGGGAGCGTCAGTCTTCACTAAATTGGACTTAAGAAATGCATATCATTTGGTCCGCATCAGGAGGGGAGATGAATGGAAGACCGCCTTTAATACCCCCAGGGGGCACTTTGAATACTTGGTCATGCCCTTCGGCTTGTCCAACTCCCCAGGGGTCTTTCAGGCACTCGTCAATGACGTGCTGCGAGACATGGTCGATCAGTTCATATATGTCTACCTGGATGACGTATTGATTTTTTCCTCATCTCTCCAGGAACATGTGCAGCACGTTCGACGAGTGCTCCAGAGGCTGCTAGAGAATGGGCTTTTTGTCAAGGCGGAGAAATGCGTTTTTCATGCACAGTCTGTTCCTTTTTTAGGGTACATCTTGTCGGCTGAGGGAGTTCGTGTGGATCCAGAGAAAGTTAAGGCTGTGGTGGATTGGCCAACTCCAGATTCCCGTAAGGCCCTACAAAGGTTTCTGGGGTTTGCCAATTTCTATCGGTGCTTTGTTCGCAATTTCAGCCAACTAGCCTCACCTCTGACCGCCTTGACCTCCCCCAGAACTACGTTCAGGTGGTCAGACGCAGCAGAAGCTGCGTTTGCCAAACTAAAGAGCCGCTTTGTTTCGGCCCCCATTCTAGTGACCCCTGATCCATCACGTCAGTTCGTGGTAGAGGTTGATGCGTCAGAGGTGGGGGTAGGAGCAGTCCTGTCCCAACGTTCGGCCACGGACGACAAGATGCATCCCTGCGCGTTTTACTCTCATCGTCTGTCACCTGCAGAGTCAAATTATGATATTGGTAATCGAGAGTTGTTGGCAGTCAAGTTGGCATTGGAAGAATGGCGTCACTGGTTAGAGGGGTCGGGGGTACCTTTCATTGTATGGACCGATCATAAAAACCTCGAATACATCAGAACTGCTAAAAGATTGAACTCTAGGCAGGCTCGGTGGGCATTGTTTTTCGGATGTTTTAACTTTACACTTTCGTACCGTCCGGGTTCCAAAAATGTCAAACCCGATTCTTTATCGCGAATTTTTGACCATTCCGATCGCCCGTCCACTCCCGAGAGCATTTTTCCAGAAACGCTTATCGTTTCAACTCTCACATGGGAGGTCGAAACGAGGGTTAAAACAGCCTTAGAAGGGGTAACGCCTCCGGTCGCTTGTCCACCGAACCGCTTATTTGTGCCAGAGGAATTACGGTCCGAGGTTATTCAGTGGGGACATTGTTCTAATGTGGCTTGTCACCCAGGAGTTAATCGAACCTTATATGTGGTTAAGCAACGATTTTGGTGGCCGCTCATGGCTCGTGACGTTCGCAGTTTTGTCTTGGCTTGCTCAATTTGTGCCATTGGTAAGACTTCTAACAGACCCCCTGATGGGCTCCTTCAACCGCTGCCGGTCCCTTCGAGACCCTGGTCCCACATCGCGCTAGATTTTGTCACCGCCCTCCCGCCCTCCCAGGGCAACACGGTAGTTTTGACCGTGGTGGACCGATTCTCGAAGGCGGCCCACTTTATTCCCTTGCCCAAATTACCCTCAGCCAAGGAGACGGCGGTGACTGTCGTTGACCACGTTTTTCGGTTACATGGCCTCCCGACGGACGTGGTCTCCGACAGGGGTCCCCAATTTGTGTCCAAATTTTGGCAAGAATTTTGTAAATTATTGGGGGCAACTGTTAGTCTCTCTTCAGGATTCCACCCTCAGACCAATGGTCAAACTGAGAGAGCCAACCAAGATTTGGAGAGAACGTTGCGATGTATGGTCACCAGAAATCCTTCCTCCTGGAGCCAACAACTCTCAATGGTGGAGTATGCCCACAATTCATTACCAGTATCATCTACGGGCCTATCACCATTTGAATGTAGTTTAGGGTACCAGCCACCAATTTTTCCTAGTCTGGAATCCGAAGTCGCGGTCCCCTCTGCCCACGCTTTTGTTCAGAGGTGTCATCGCACTTGGACTAGAGCCCGCGAGACTCTACTCCAAGTGGGAGCACGCACCAAGGCCAAAGCTGATCGCCACCGGTCGAGGCCTCCCGTATACGTCGTCGGCTCTAAAGTGTGGCTTTCTACCAAGAACATTCCGCTCCGATCCGTGTCGAATAAACTTGCTCCTAAATTCATTGGCCCATTTCCTGTCACCAAGATCATTAGTCCGGTGGCAGTCCGCCTCAAACTTCCTCCAGTATACAGGAGGATCCATCCCGTCTTCCATGTTTCCAAGATTAAACCCGTGTTTTTCGCACGTATTAATCCGCCAGTCCCGGTTCCCCCACCGCCGCGACTCGTAGACGGGGAAACCACCTATTCGGTCAATCGCATTCTGGACTCTAGGCGGAGGGGACGCGGATACCAGTACTTGGTGGACTGGGAAGGTTACGGTCCGGAGGAGAGAAGTTGGGTACCTGCCAGGGACATCCTGGATCACTCTCTTATTGATGATTACAATCAACAGGTAAGGGGCTCTGGGAACGTCATGGGACGTTCCTAGGGGAGGGGGTACTGTCACGGTTCACAGATCTGCCGTGTTCTCACGTCTCGTGATCTGTTGGTTTGTCATGTGATCGTGTGCTCGCTCAGCTGAGCTGCCAATCAGTCCGGCACAGGTGTTTCCCATTACCTCAGCCCATAAATACTCACCTCATTCTCTCTCCCCTCGTCCGATAGTTCATCTGGATGTCGCGGTGTTGGATTTGTCTTCGTGTGTGTCAGTCGTTGGTTGGGATTATCTTCGTGTTGGATTTCATCGTGTCTTCGTGTCTGCACCACCTGGACTTCAACCACCACGGGACTCACGCCACTTCACCATCTGCCATCTAGCCCCTGCCTCACCCAGCCGAGAGATTTCTTCATTTTGTGTTTTCATTCTGTTCCCACAATAAACCACCATTTTCACCTGCATTTGCTTCCTCCCTCATTTCATATCGTCACAATATACAGCTCAGTCTTTCTTTTATCTGCACTTACACTTTTGGCACGATTCTCTCACTGAGTTTTGCAAGCGTGAGGGGGAGGGCGGGTCCACCACCACTCTCGCGGACTCCATTTACTCTTATCTGATTGGTTCAATAAACACATCACACGCCAAATCATTTATCTTCATTTAGTTCTCGCTGCCGGTGGAATGGTACTTTTAATGTAGACATACATTAAAAATAAAATAAACTACAAACACGATATAAGTTGTGTACCAGGCTATGCGTTCATACTGAATTTCGAGCTGTGTCCTTTTCCTCCTCAACAGGCAATATATGATAGTTTACTGTAATATTGTCATTTTGATGATACTTAATACTAAAACTGCCATGGGGTATATTTTATACCCGTGGCTGTTTTTTAAATGTAGCCTACATAACATAACAGACTTTGAATAAAACATTCAAGTCTCCCAATCATTGACTTTTACTAAAATGGTGTAATTTACAATCCTTTAAAAATGGTTTAGATGAAAAAGATCAAAAAACGTGGCATTTATATTATGCCTATATTTTCGTGCTGTCATTATCTTGCTACTTATGTTTTAATTGTAACTACATTGCTAGGCAGTGCCTTTTACTCACTGAATTAGCAGTCGAGATTCAAAAATAAGGTCAAAATTAATAAAAGAAGGCGATTTAAGGATGCTGAAGAGCATAGAAGCACTAAATGCCATTAGTCTGAGTCAGCATCTGACGGCTCATCTGACTGTGATCTCATATTTAGATGTTTCTTTATGAAAACAGTGGCATAATACACTGAAATAAAATGTTCTTTAGGTGTATAAAAACAGTAGTCGTGCTTGGGTAAAATTTACCCGCTGGAGGTTTTTAGGTGTACAGCGACCCCTGGCGGTGCTAGTGTTAAACATGGCGTAGTATCTGCACTAGCAGCATAATTTGTAATTTATAATAACATGCATAATTTCACCTGTCTACTGATCAGGGACGACTCAAATTTTTTAACTAAAATTTGGTTCAACATAGTGAATATAATTTTTTTTTTCTCACTTTAACATGTTATAATTTAAAGGGATTTTACAATTTTTTTTTTCCAAAATCTTCAAAAATTTCCAAGTATACAATTGAGGAAAATCGTCAAATTCAGATTTATGTAGCTTTATTGTTATAGTAAAAAGGTTTTATAAAAAGTATAGCACACTGATACTATTGTTGAGCATTGTCACATATCATTTTGTAATGTTTAACATCAGCTATATATTAGGCTATATTATATGCATTTTAATGTAAAGCCAAACCAATCCAGTAATGTTAACACCAGCTAACAATTCAGGATGAACACGAGAGTCTAGCCTAATGATACACAACTTATGAAGTATCATGTTTTAATTAAGTTGTTATTTATTTATTTATTTTAATGTATATGTACATTAAAAGTGCCATTCCACCGGAAGCGAGCAGCAGCGAGAACTAAATGAAGATAAATGTTTTGGCGTGTGATGTGTTTATTGAACCAATCAGATAAGAGTAAATGGAGTCCGCGAGAGTCTCATCTGATTGGCTACAAAAAGGTGGTGGCCCCGCCCTCCCCCTCACGCTTGCAAAACTCAGTGAGTGAGAGAATCGTGCCAAAAGTGTAAGCGCTGATAAAAGAAAGATGGAGCTGTACATATCAGATTATTTCGGCAACTTTGTGCCCTACATACACAAGTCATTTAGACATTTGCAACATTTTGTTTTCTACCCATACAGATTGGTCCTACGCAGTCAATCTATTTTGCAGATCTTTAAACTGTTGTTTTCGTGTGCAAATCACTGTTCACAGGCTTGCAGTGCTTTTGACCGTATTTTAGCGAAAAGAACGTGCCAAAAGTGTAAGCGCGGAGAAATGGAGGTCAGAAGAATGCAGATCGTATTTATTTTGCAAAAGCATGAAGCTGCAGTTTCACAATACATGAATTACACTTACGAGCAACAGTAAAATGCTGCAAATCTTTTTTTCTTACACTTGAAACGCGATTTACACTTTTACAAAGCTTCTCTTGTGCATGCAAATTTAATTTACGCTTACAGTCTTATGTACACTTGCACAACACGTACTCTTCACATGCAAATCTTTATGGCATTATTTTATCTCCATAGACTTGCCTCTCTTCAGCTCATAGACTTTTAACAGACCCCAACTGGATATGATCGGTTATGACCGGATGTGACTGGTTTGTGCGATAAATCCTGTCTCTTGTTTTCATGCAAGCTCTCTGCCTAAATGAAGGAAATAATGGCATCATTGACTAATTCTAAAGTAAGTAAACAACCTACCCACTTAGATATCACTGCCTGAAAACATTAAATGGCCTGATAACGTGACGACTGTCATTTTTAGTGAGCGTTCACCTTGATCAAATGAAAGATTTTATATATATATATAAAATCTATATATAAAATCTATAGTATATATATAGTGTTTATAGAGCTTTTATGATGATGACTCAGAAATAAGTTGATTATTATAAAGAACAGCTAAAACATCAGTTCACAAATAAAAAACAATTATTACGGTATTTATTAATCATTGTTAAAGTTAGCTGAAAATACAGTTGTTCATTGTTAGTTTGTTAGTTCGCAGTGTTACCAAGCACAACTTTTGATTTTAATAATTTTTAATAATGATTTTAATAATGCGTTAGTACTGTAAAAGTAACAATTTAAACAATATTTTTTTCTTAGTTCATGTTAACTAATGTTAACAAAAATATTGTTTAAATTGTTGCAAAATATTGTTATATTGTTACTGCCTTTAGTTATTATTCTGGAATAAATGTAAAAATCAATAAAACACTATGAAATGTATAATTAGTATAAAAATATAATATAAAATAAATATATTAATAAAATACAAATATTTTATAATATTTTCCTCTCTTTTTTATGTAATGTGTAAGTGTAACAAGCAAATTATAAATATATACACTACCATTCAAAGGTTTGGGGTCAGTACATTTTTATTGTTAATACTTTTATTCACCAAGGATGTATTAAGTTAATAATTAAAAGTTTATTAAATTATAAAAATATAATATAAAATAAATATATTAATAAAATACAAATATTTTATAATATTTTCCTCTCTTTTTTATGTAATGTGTAAGTGTAACAAGCAAATTATAAATATATACACTACCATTCAAAAGTTTGGGGTCAGTACATTTTTATTGTTAATACTTTTATTCACCAAGGATGTATTAAGTTAATAATTAAAAGTTTATTAAAAGTTAATAATAAATAATTTACATTGTTATAAAATATTTATATTTTGAATAAACACTGTACTTTTTAAACTTGTTATTCATGAAAGAATCCTGAAAAAAAAAAAAAAAAATCACAGGTTCCAAAAAATATTTGGCAGCACAACTGTTGATATTATCCAACATTGATCATTCTAATAATAAATCCGCATATTAGAATGATTTCTGAAGGATCATGTGACACTTAAGACTGGAGTAACAGCTGATAAAAATTCAGCTTTTCATCACAGGAATAAATTCTATTTTAAAGTATGTTAAAATGAAAAACATTATTTTATATTGTAAAAACATTTTGCAATATTACTGTTTTTTTTTCTATATTTTTAATCAAATAAATGCAGCCTTGATGAGCATAAGAGACTTCTTTAAAGACTATTACAAGTCTTACTGACCCCAAACTTTTGAACGGTAGTGTATATATATATAGACCATTTCGTCAGATGTAAACATACTGGTCCCGATACACTTCCTGTTTCTTTTTTTTTTTTAACTTTACACAAACATCACAAAAAAATACAACCAACATAACATTTGACTGGATGAAAATGTTACATTAGCACCTTTAAGATGTATTTGTATATGTGAAATAAAATAAAAAATAAAAAACAAAAAAACAGGAAGTGCTTCTGGACCAGTGTTGTTTACATCTAGCGAAATGGTCTATATATACACATGCATATATATATATATATATATATATATATATATATAATTTGCTTGTTACACTTACACATTACATAAAAAAGAGAGGAAAATATTATAAAATATATAACATACATACATATATATATATATATATATATATATATGAATATGTGTTGTTATAGAGATTTTTTAAAGATCTCTACATACTGTCAGAGACAAAGCTATGAGACAGCAATAGCTGAATTGTTCATAACTGCCTTTCACAAAAATAAATAAATAAATAAAATAAATAAATAAATAAAAGCAGAGTGATTTACGAGACAGTGATACCACGGTTGTCAATGATTATCATATCTATGCATGATGATATTTACAAGGTATGTACTTCAGAGATTATCATCGTGTTTCACTTATATAACGTGATGTATCAAAATTGAATGCCATGATTATTTTTGTAGTGTTTTCGTATACTACTAATGTCTGGATACTCCGTTATTTGAAAGTATCTTTACCTGTAGTATAGAGTCGTTCTCATGCTGCACGTCGTAACTTACATGCAGAACTTAAAACATTTTCCGCTGCCAAACGATACGACACATTTGCAGTTTGTTTGAATGGACTGTAGGAAAATATTCCCTTCACCTCGCGCTATTTTTGTTCTCTGCCTTTTAAAGAATCTCCTCATATTTTCAACTGACGTAAAACCGCGCCAAACGATTCAGCGCGCATGTCGAAGTGAGGCTCGACAATCCGCAACATCGACCTCAAGATGGCGCCACGACATCAAATCTTTCTTGCACGTGTGGGTAGTAAACACGACAAACAATATTTGACTAATTTATTGGAATTTATTCTTTTTTAAAAGTAATAAAACATGCAAGTAAAAAACAAAAACTAAAAAAATACCGTTGGAATAAATGTTCTAAATATTAATTACATACATGTAGCCACATTACATAGCCTGCATGCAGCTACATTAATTTAAAGTTAAACTTTAAATGCTGATGCCGAAAACAACTAAATGGTATTTGTAAACAAAATGTGCAACACGTTCATCCTGTTTGCGTTGAGCTCCCCAACCCCTCCACCCACAAGACTTTCGAAAAGCATTTGTGTGCTAGTGCTGCTGAACTGACCTTTTACGTCAGACACTATCTGAAAGCGAGACAAGCCAGCTAGATGTTTATCTCTCTGTAGATGAACGATCGTGAGGTTGCAGCCTATTAATAATTTTCCGAAACATTTATTGTATGTTGCATGGGGTTTTACAGGTAAACAGAGACCAGCACTGCAGTTTTGAATGAAATATTTACATTTATATTTTTAGCAGAAATACTTTATAGTTTAGATCAAGGGTGCCCAACCCTTTTTCTGGAGATTGACCTTCCTGCAGAGTTTTGTTCCAACTCTAATCAAAAACACCTGTCCGTAATTATCAAGTGCTCCTTCAGATCCTAATTAGTTGGTTCAGGTGTATTCAGGGTTGGAGCTGAACTCTGCGAGAAGGTCGATCTCCAGGACCAGGGTTCGCATTTGTGTTGATTTAAAGCAGACAACAGATTCTTGTACAGTACTTGTTTTTGTTGCTTTGAGTGACAAGGGTGTGATTATACTATGGTGTTATCTGCAACACTATCAGTGATGTTCACACACTGAGATAGTTTACTTGGAATTGTAATCTTTTTTGTTTTTCTCTTGAATGTGCAAGTTTAATAAGAAGACGTAATTTCCGCTTGTTTTTTGAATTATCTAAAGATGACATGAACATGATCAGTTGAGTTTTTTTGTTTCAACACGTTTAGAAAAAAGGCACAAAGCTTTAACTGGAGGAGCGTTAAACAATGTACTCTTACCCTTGAATGTTACAGAGTACAGTATTATCATTTTTCTCTTTTTTTAGATAAAAAGTTTTAGTAAACAAGCACAAACTTTAAAGTTTGCATCTGACAAGACCAAATTGGTCCTCCCGTCAAAACATCTTCAACCCACCACAAGCAAATTTTGCTCCTCTTAAATATCTGCATGTAAATGCAATTCACATACTAACACCTCCCACTGTTTCCTGTCACTAACAAGTGGAACTAAAAAAAAGGTACCTCACTGGAAAAAAACGTTACAGAGGCATTTCACATTTCGACAGAGCACTTCTCTTAAACTTGCCTTTATCTTTGGAAAAATGCCACACAACAACACAGAAAACTGCAGCATATCTCATTTCAGATATCCACTTTTCACTTCCACCTACAGCATCGTGCTGCTCTTCGGTCTTCCTTTGAACTCTTTGTCTCTTTGGATATTGGTTTGTCGGAATGGCTTGAAGAAATCCGTTCCGGTGATCTACATGGCCAACCTGGCCTTATCGGACCTATTTTTTACGCTTTCCCTGCCCTTTCGGATCATCTACTTCGCCAAAGGTGAATGGAAGCTGGGGAACACTCTATGCATGATTCCAGGGACCCTTTTTGCTGTCAACATCTACTCCAGCTCCTTGTTCATCACGCTCATCAGCGTGGACCGGATGCTGGCTGTGGTGTATCCGCTGAGATCTCGACAATTACGGACAGTACCAATGGCCTGGGTGTTCTGTGCGATTGTGTGGCTGATCATTGCTGGAGTAGCAGTGCCAACAGCCTTAAACCATCCCGAAAATAGAGACACAAAATGTAACGTGACGCGTTGTTTTGAGAAATACTCAGATGAAAATTGGAAGAACGGATTTATAATCCTTTGCTGTCTCACTTTCTTTGGTATTTTAGTACCTTTCTGCATCATTCTGGGCTGTACGGTGGCAGTCGTGCGCCAGTTGAAAGGCTACAGCATGGCGACTTCCTCGTGCAACACTGAGCTGAGCAAAAGCAAGATCGTCAAGCTCTTTCTGTCGAACTTGCTCATCTATGCCATTTGTTTTATCCCATTTCACATTGCTTTTATTCTCTTTGGCTTGAAGAAACTTGATATCTTGCATGGAAATAGAACTCTTGACTCTTACTTTGACCTACACACTGTTACCATGTGCATGGCCAGCACAAACAGCTGTCTGGACCCCTTGATCTACTATTTCAGCACAAAGACTATTCAAGGCAGAACAAGATGTGATTCTTCATCTAGAACCGTCAGACTCGGCCTGGTCCAGAGCATGAGTTGGAACGGACAGTAAGGCACCATCCATCATAATCGCTTATGTCTTTGAGGTAAACAAGCTCTTTGTCTGAGAGGAAATGGTTATGTAAAAAAAAAAACCAAGTCTTAAACCAAAAGCTGACTCACGCACAAGAACGTTGCACATCTCTGCTTGTGTGCATCGCGTGTAAGATTTGCAACTCCGTTCAGGCTCGGGCGTCCAAAAGTGGGCGAAAAGGGAAGAAGACACTTAAAGTTGAGCCGAAGTTACTCATGACCTTCCAATGTGATACTTGATTTTGTTCTGCAAAACTTGCATTGTTGCAAACCATTATCTAAGCTGTTTATATTTGCTAAAAACCAAGGGCAGTTGCAACTGAAGGAATGTTGGACCCTCTGGTTGCTGTTGTTGCATTAGCTTTATTTCTACCAGCATTACAGTTGAAAACTTGTATAGTTTGTCTTATTTCTGTTCCTGTGTCATAAATCTAAACTGGATTTTTATTTCCCTAAGAATGCACTTAATATTTGCATAGTAATATGTACACACTTTTATTTTTGTGTCATGCATTATGTTAGCTGAAATAAACCAAACATACTTCTATAAGTTTAATCTATCACTTTTATCTTCTCGGATAAGATCTCCGTTACGCTGATTAATTTACCGTGAAATGGGGGTGTGAAAAAGTCAAAAAACGTTCACACAGTTGCACAACGCTCACAGGCTGGCAGAAGGAAGTGAAAGTTTCAAGTCAACAGTGTTCAATATCCACACCCTCCTCCTCTGTTGATTCACACGAGGGATCTTTTACATGTTGCGGTTTGTGGGCCAAGTGTGCCGAAAGGTCTTGCGTGTGCACTTACTTCTCTGTACTGATCAACAGAGCGGGAGTAGGGTTTCAGCAGTTTATTGACAGATTTTACAAGCGATTATTATTTACAAAGCAGCAGAATAGAGTGCATCAAATCAAACGCCTCATTTATTCCAGATAAAACCAATTGTTGCTACACCAGTATGTGGAAGAGGAACAAATACATATAAATGGTACAATTAGAAAAAGTGCAAGCGATATGAAATGATTCCACCATTTAAAAAAAGAATAGGAACAGCAGAGAAAAGATTTCTGCACATATGTGCAGAAAATTCAGCTTCATTTTAATTAAAGAACAGCCCGTTCTTATCAATGCATACACACTGTATTTAGAGATAACGAAACATTTCAAACCAACATCCGCTGGCTAGTTTTTCACATTTTTCTACAAACTTTATTCACATGTATGAAAGAGCAACACAGAGTATTTGAACATGATAAACTGCTCAGATAACCAACATTACTACAAACAAACAGATGTCAAGTTAGGAAATCCAAGATAAGAAAACTTATATTGCTTATATCACGTTCAAAAACTCACGCCATGACTTAAATAACAGGCTTAAAGTCATACATTTCTAAAATATGAGGTATACATCTTTTGGCATTGAAGACAATTTTCAAATACTGGATTTCATAGCTAACACGGAAAGAAATGAACAACATTTTTTAACAAATCAAACCACAAAAACCATCAGTCTACACGAACCGCGGCTTTACAGGGAAACAAAAAAACCCTCAGAAATGCAAATTACTTGTCAGTGCATGCCAGACATCTGAGACTAGTCTCACAGTTATATTTGAGGAAACTTCCCCAATGAAAAAATAAAATACATAAATAACCTGAGAGTGAAATAAAACCACAAACTAGACAATGTGCTTTAGAATATGAAAATGTCAAGACAAAGACAAAATAGACAAAAAAAAAAAAAAAAAAAAAAAAAAAAAAAAAAAAAAAAAAAAAAACCTACATACTTGGATGAAATCCTTGGAAAAATTGAATCAAACACACAAATATGGCATTATCTAACATAATGTACAGGTTTATCATGCTGATAAAGTGCTGTTAAGCTGGACAGATGGGGAAGGGTCGGTTTTGGGTTTTGCTCAGTAGTGTTGAGTAGAAGGAAGGGAAACTACAGCAGGAGTCGGTCACAAATCTTCGTCTCCACAACAAACGTGTTCTCGAAGTGCCGGATGCTGTGGCAGTTTCTGGTCTCCCTCTTATCAACGCCTGAGGAAGAAAAAGATTCGAGTCGGGTTAAACAACGATGCTCATTTTGACATAGCACTGTGTTAAACATCATAGTTGCGTATTTTTGCACTGCCTGGTTCAGGAAGGATTTTATACTACCATTCAAAAGTTTGTGGTCAGTAAGATGCATTAGAAGTCTGTTACGCAGACCAAGTCTGCATTTATTTATAAAAAAATACATTAAAATCAGTAATATTGTGAAATATTATTATGATTTAAAATAACTGCTTACTATTTGAATACATTTTAAAATGTAATTTATTCGTATGACGCAAAGCTGAATTTTCAGCATCATTACTCCAGTCTTCAATGTCACATGATCCTTCAGAAATCATTCTAATATGCTGATTTAGAAACATGTTTATCATTATCAATGTTGAAAACAGCTGCTCAGTACATCTATGGAAGCTGATACATTTGATAAAAAATTATTTGATGAATAGTGTTCTAAAAAAAACAGCATTTATTTGAACAAATCATTTGTAACATTGTCTTCACTGTTATTTTATATCAATTTAATGTATACTTGTTAAATAAGTGTTGATTAAAATTAAAATAAAATAAAATAAAATAATAAACAAAACAAAATAAAATAAAACAAAACAAAACTCAAACCTATGAATGGTACCCTAGTAAAAAAGTAATACATTTAAAATGCATTTATTTTATACTAAGTATAGTTCAAGTCCGTTAACATATCGCTCGAGACTGATATAAAAATTATAATTAAACTTTATTTGGAGTACTACTTGTGCACAATGCACATTTCTTATTTTTAAGCCTAAAATATGTTTTAATGTCACTACTGATGAAGACTGTATAATCTTTAAATAATATCAGTCTTTAAATGCTTAATATTTAAAGTGTACCTAAAATATACTTGCAATAGTTCCACTTTAGCACAAATCAGATATACTTAAGCATATCTTTGATTGGACTTGGACAACACTATTTCCACACAATTGAAGTGCATTAAGTACAAAATTAACTGTTCCAATTTAGCAGACTTTAAATATACCAGTTTGGTATACTAAAAGTACAATTGCATTTTTATTAAGTGCATAATATGTAAATGTATTGGTAGTATACTTAGCATGAAATAAATGTATTTTAAACACATTTTAGTACATTTACTTTTTTTTTCTAGGGTAGTGAACATTTTCTATAGACTTAATGACTTAGTGTCCATCTACCATTCCAATACTAACTATTCCCAAAGAATTACTAGACTACCCATAATTCTCACAGAGATCCACTCAATCAAGAAAACTTTTTCATGGAAATCGGACTTTGAAAAAGAATTAGAGTTTTAGTTACTTTCTTCTAGTTAACTAGGTAATGTTACCTGACTACATAACTAGCAACCCACTCAACGCCTACACTTCTCTTTTTATTTCTAATTGACAAACTGTTTTGTTTTAAACTGAAAATGTTAAGGCTCAATTCATCTTTTTGAGAAGTTAAACTCGACGGTCACACTCGTGGTGTGGCACAAATGTCGCAGTCAAGTTCTATTTCCTGTGGCTACCCAGACGCCATCTGCGCAAGGATGAGTGAGAGGAAGTCCTTAAGGAGCCAAACTACAGCTCCTACACTGCATCCCTACCCACACCTCAGCCTCTGCATCACACCAGAGAGAGATGCCCTCTGATCCAAACGACAACTCCCACAATGCCTCAGTGCCTGACGTGCATCACATCCCCCTCTGTGTGGTTTCCTAACTGCAGACGTTCTGTGTACTCTGCAATCGTGAGTCACGCTTACACACCACGCGCACACGTATTAATCAGGATGAAGATCGGTGTCAGCGTGGTACACGCACCAGACTGAAAGTACGCAGCAGATGCCCAGATCGAATGGAATGCAATATTTAACATTAGACTACAGCACTATGACTCACAAAAAAAAAAAAAAAAAAAAAAAAAAAAAAAAAAAAAAAGGGGAAGAGGAAGACGTTGCAGTGCTATCAGTTAAAGCGTATGATTTTCGCAAGATAACTGGGTGGATCAAAATTGGGGGGAAATAAAAAAAGACAACAACAAAAAACAGGAACTGAATGAGCTGGCAGAAAACCACAGCTACATCTGTGTGCGTGTGCAGGTTCCAGTAACAAATATTGTGTGAACGATGATGAACAAAATAAAAAAAAAAAAAACAGACTATTACATATTATCTACAGTTAAGGTTACATTTAAAAATTTGTATTTTTATTCCTTTGATGCAAAGCTGAATTTTCAGTATCATTATTTCAGTCTTCAGTGTCACAATAAATGCTAACTCATCAAATAATCACAGTGATGTTTGACTTGGCAAACACCAATAATAAAATCCAAAAAAAAAAAAAATCAAGAAGTCATGAAACTCACGTCTTTGGCTGCTACGGCGTCTCAGTCTGTAGGTTTCTTTTCCGTAACAGAGCCGGTGGATGAAGGGTCCCAGCTGACGCATGTTCCTAACGCGGCCCGTCACCACCATCTCTTCCTGAATGATGTAGGTCTGGGGCAAATACGTCCCCCGCTGCCAAAACACAAATGCATACAAACGGTCACACGGGGCTACGGGCTTCATTCCATCAACACTGACACACCGACTATGACGAATCAAACAGATTCGAAATCTGCATGTTGCCTCAGCTAGGGAAGTGACAAATTCCTTGTAGGGTCTGCATGCATTATTATTTTCATTTATTACTTTATTTAATAAATTAAAAATACTAAGAAGAAAAATATATATTTTTTTATTAAAAATGTATTTTACATACTAAATAATAAACTAAAAATAAATAATATACTATTACATTTTAAATAAGTTTCCATGACTTTATCATTACCCTAAAACTTTTTTTTTTGACCATGGGTGGTTATTTTTTCTTTTATTAACAATTGATTTCTGAAGGTACAGTTCTACCTTCATTCATTAAATACTTCATGTTTCTCATTTCACAAAGGCGGCACATCAAACATGTGACTCATGAACTGAGACCTTTTGTTCATGTGTTACATAAAACTTTATGCAATCTGTTACCTTGACATTGACAAGCAGCTCCCACAGGTTCCTGGGCGGCATGACGATT
Organism: Labeo rohita; assembly: GCF_022985175.1. Classification (NCBI taxonomy): domain Eukaryota; kingdom Metazoa; phylum Chordata; class Actinopteri; order Cypriniformes; family Cyprinidae; genus Labeo; species Labeo rohita. Next base: position 33,616,747 of record NC_066870.1, read on the forward strand.
GTCGTGTTGAGCTCAATAACGTAGCACTTATCCAACGCAATGTCGTAGTATGCTGTGAGTCCCTGTGATAACGAGAAAGGACAACGCCTCCGTTAATAACGACTCGAGAATCAAATCAAAAAATGATTTGAGAGATTTAAGTTGAAGTTCAATATATCAATATATTAAAATGAATACTTTTTCCTCAGCAAGGATGCATTAAACTAATCAAAAGTGACTAGCAAAATTTAAAAGATCTATGCATCTATGAAAAATGATATCAGGGTTTGCATAGAAATATTAAGAAACAACAGTTTTAACATTGATAATACTAACAAATGTTTCTTGAGTGCAAATCAGCATATTAAAATGATTTCTGAAAGATAATGTGACACTGAAGACTGAAGAGTAGTCATATAAAATTCAGCTTTGCATCACAAGAATATGTTATATTTTAAAATATATTCAAATAGAAAACAAGTGTTTTAAATTGTAATAACATTTCACAATATTGCTGTTTCCAATGCACTTTTGGTAACTTGAATGGAGCTGGAAGAACAAAATGTTCTGTTTTTTACCATTCTGGCATTTTCATGGATTTATAGCTTTTGGAGAACTTGTCTTTCACAGAAACATTTGCATGTACTCCTGTGCCTGGCACATTGCGCTGCATATTAAACAATGATTTCAGCAGACAAAAGGTTTCCTTAGAGATGGTTCACAGTCCATCTGGGGGAGCCGTGATGACTAACACCATCTTTTGTACAGCCAGGGAACTAGAAGAAACTGTACCAGAGCTAAATGGGCAGAACTTCACTTCGAGTGCTTCTAACAAAAATCCTCACCCTGTGAAAGTCGTGAATGATATCAGCCGGGTCACTGCTTCCAAAATCAGGCACAGGGACGCTGATTTGCTCGTAGTTGTCTTCCAGGTAGATGCCGACGTTCTCTTCTAGCTCCTGCCGCCCGAGTAGCGGGGCGAACAGGGGGTCCTCGTAAATCACCCGACAGTGGAACAAACTGTCCTCTGGGATCTGGAGAAAGAAAGCAGAGCATTTCAATAGAGGGCACTTGAACTAGTGAACGGAAGACGGAGTGAAAGATCCAGCTAGGTGTTGCTATGGCGATCGCTATGGCAATGAACTTTAATAGGTTTGTTCGTGCATAAAAGATGATGGACAGATCCAATGACGTCTAGCGTCTCACCTGGGGGCTGAAGTAGTATCGGTACAGGCATACAGACGCCATGATCACGCCTGACAGGAAGATCACCAAGCCGAGGACCACGCACCAAAGGCCACTAAAGGGAGACTTCTTGGATCTTACTGGAAGCACCAACTCATCCTGCTGGGAAACACAAAACAACGCCACTTAGTTTTATGAATTTAAAACATTTTGGATGGAAAATGCTGCATGTTTAGTGAACATTTAAAGTGAGGGTCCATCCAAAAATGAAAGCTCTGTTATCATTTACTTGCCCTCATTTGCAATCCAAACCTGTATGACAGATATTTTGGCAACCAAATCATTTCGGGTCCCACTGAAAAAAATATCATGGGACCCAACGTTCTTCAAAATATCTTCTTTTGTGCTCCACAGAAGAAAAGACTTGCATACATGCTTGGAATGACATGAATTTTCATTTTCCCTTAAACATCAAAATTGAGCATTAATAACACTTAGACATCAAGTTGTTCATTCAATGACTCTCTCATTCAGTATTTTTGTCGTGTTTTCCAGTCCAAATATCTAAAAATTCATAAGTCAAGATATATTTCTTTGAGAAAATAATGAAATTATTTTTCTTAAAACAAGAAAAACATATCTGTCAGTGTGTTAAGAATGAATTTTGACACATTTGACAAGACTTTTTCCTTGAGTCAATGTCTTGATTTAATCATTTTTTAGTTTTCTATAATGAGAAACTAATAAAAATACTAATAAATTTCAGTTTGAAACCCCATTGACATTTTTTTTAACATAAACTCACTTTAATCATTTTAATCATTTTTTTCAGGAAACAAGATTTAAAAACTTCAAATCTTTTAAGCATAAGCTCAGTATATTTTAATTTAATTTTAAGCACAGCTTGATTTAAGAACCCCACTAAATTATTTTTACCCCACTAAATTATTTCTTTCTTTCTTTTTTTCTTCAGAAAACCAGATCTACAACCTTAAAATCTTTTGAGCATAAGCTCAGTACATTTTGATTTTGAGTACAGCTTAACTGTAGAATTTCTAGCTATTAGAAATGGAAAAACAAGACAGACCTACTCATTTCTTTTTTTTAGCATAAACTCATTTCATTTTAATATATTTTTTTTCAGAAAACAAGACTTAAAATCTTAAGCCCTTCTTTTGATTAGACATTTGATAGAAATTCCTAAAATATTAAGCAAGAGAATCATTTTTGCAGTGCATTACTTTCAGCTCCCAACTGCACCAAGAAATTAGTCACGGCAGCGTCTCAAGACGTCAGGTGGCGTGAGCAATCCATCCGCCTCCAGTCTCTCAGAGACGCTGGTGCCGAGGACACCAGCTCGGCTCGGCCCACGCAGGCTCTGGATCATCGTGAATCAAACAGACTTGCTGACAGAGCTACTATCTCCGCCTGGCAGAGTGATATTTTTAGGCACGTACTGTACTTCCACGCTCCTTATTTGTACAGGAGTTCCTATCTACGTAGGGAAGACACACAGTAGCAGCGGGTAGGAGACAGTGTGTGGGTACCAGGCTGAAAATAACAGCACTAGTATCAGATTAGATGAATCCACGTCATTTTCACTCTAGTAGAGAAAATGAATGCAGGCACATGAGGTCGAATTAAAAATGTGACGCAGTAAGGGAACGTTCTGTGTCGCCCACAAATGTCCTACTTTATAACGTACCAGCTGAATTCTAATAACTGGACTTTATTTCATTTTTTAAGTTAAAATCCTAAACATCTGACACACATTAACAGCTTCCAGTGACTCTAAACTGATGCTTTCTCGGAAATGAGAAAATGATTAAATCTGCAGTCAGCATCATATTTCTCAGAGCTGATTACAAGACAAAAAAAAAAAACGGATGTCAGGCATCCATTTTGTCAATGCAAAGATCCTATTTCACCCCAGCTGGCAGGATCAAGCGTGTGCCTGTTCAGCTTGGAGCGAGTACGGCGTGTTCCAGGCACATCAAAACAAAAGGATGCAGTCATCTGCGCTGTTACAGCTCAAGTGGTGATAAAAGGTTCTGCAGTTGAATAACTACCATCATGGGGACAAATAGCAAGCGTCCATGCAAAGGACACACATACACACACACACCAATGCAGCTCAAGGCGATTTGTTCGGCACTAATCTGCAGTGGTGGCTACACGCTGAGGGATGATGTAATGACATCCTGCTGTGCATCTTAATACTGGCTCACATCTATCAGCTGTAAACCAATGCAGAACTGCAGGTGTAAGTCTGCTAAAGTGAATACTTTAATATTAATATATTCATAAAAGTCTGAGTTGTTTAGTTGAGACTTTAGGCATCTGATACTTATCAGTCTGTAATAATAAAACAAAGAAACTGATGCACTGATGCAAGTAAGAAAACTGTGAACTTGCTGTCAGCGTCATTTTTCATATTTTTTCACATCTATTAAGTGCAATTCATTTTTACACTTTTTTTTTTTACTTCAAACATGCACATGCCTGCAAAAGTGTATAACAGCATTTAATGGAATATGAAGGAATATTAAATATAAAATATTATTATTAATATTATTATTATTAAACAAAAAATAATTGTATATATTACACTGTATACACACATTTTACAGTTAGAGATATAATGGCACTATTAAAGTTTAGTTATTAAAATGCAACAACAAAAACATTTCTTAAGCATAAGATCTAAATATAAAAAAGCATAAATATAAATTCAAATAAAAAATATATTTTTGCTTTTTTGCATCTTCAATCACTTTTTGCCTGGGGGAACATGACAAAACAAAGGATGGTTTCACAGCAGATAATAAAACAATGGACAATAATGGGTTTTTAAATAGGAAGTTTTAACTCACGTGAGAGTAGGGCATGTGAATTTCCTCTTTGTCTTCATCGTTCTCCTTTTCCGGCTTCTGTACAGTTACTTGCTGAAAAGATATCTTCACCATTTTGACGCTTCTTCCTAGTGTTCTGCGGTCAGGACGTCCAGCAGTGATTGTACCACCAAGGACTGTTCTGTGCTGTGAATGAAGCGCTTGACAGAGGGCGAACTTAAAGAGGATTCCCTCGCTTCCGGTACACTTCAAATTAAGAGTCCACCAATCGGCGTCTATTTTCTAAAATTAGTATCACTTACAATTTTCTCAATAAAAAAGGCCTTGTCTGTTAACCCGTTCGGATCCGACTTATGTTCCAGTGGACAAAACGGAAAATGTTGTTTTAATTGTACTCTAAATGCAACCCTAAATAATAAACATATAGGGGAAAATCATTTTGATATTTTAAAACACACATTAAGCATCCCACCATCTATATCCATCCATTCTTCTAAGATTTTCATTCTACGCCCATTTCCAGACGATTTTTAATGAGATCACATTTTGTACATTTTAAAAATACTGAATTTTAGTATAACCTACACAATGCCTATTTTGCTTAAAATGCAAAAGTAAAAACACCCTCCATAATAAATGTACCTATTCAATGTGATATTATTTGTTGCAATTTAGATTCAAATTATTATGTTTTGCATTATTACGCATTGATGTACTAATATTTAATGACATTACTGGTGCATAGTTAAGATATAAATCTAATCTAATAATAATTAGCATAATAGTGATAGTGAGGAATCTTAATGTGCCAGGTTCATTTATGAAATTAGCAACCTTGAAAGATTCTCTCGCCATGAATGTGATTTTACATTAAGAGAAAAATAAAATTGTGTTACATACACAGATTTGAAATCATTTTTAAATTAAAGTAATGCTTGGAATAAAAAAGAAAATTATCCCATGGGATTTTTCTAAATCAGCCGTTCATGTCCGCCTGCTTCCATCTTGGGCTTTTATTGTGGAATTTTTTCCCACAAATGGACGTGCATTCCGGTTCTATTTTAGCCGTTTACGGTGCTCTACTACGCGTTCTGATTTGCATCAGACTGCCGGAAGTCAATAAATAACTTGAGACTGATTAATGCTTTTTATGGCTCTGATGCAGGTTACAATTTATAAATTGTAATCTACAAACTGTGCAAATGAACTATAATCAAGTATTTTCAGGTTATGAAACAAAATCATTTTGAATTTCGTGTTTTATCATATCACTGTGGGATTATTGATTTAAAAGAGTGATTTAGTAACATTTAAAGGGATTCTACTGAGACTTTACTTTTTTACTTAATAAATAAAATAGACAAAACTGTATAGGCTACATGGCAACCAATATATCAAATGTAATATAAAATATATTTAATAAATGTAATAATGCAAATGTAACTCATTTACTTTCTTTTATAAACTGAAACAGTGCGAATCATTATCTGACGTAACAGCCTTTGTACATATTATGAATGTAAATATGATTTTTGACTTAAATGTGCAATTTGTTTTTCAGTGCATGGATGTTAAATTTCAAATATGCGTTCCTTTTCACGTTGAGCATTACATTCACATGTACCTTCATAGATGGCCACATAATAAATCACTGATGATGTCCCACATCCGCACACTGGTAAAGTAGGACGCGCCGCAGAAATTGGATCAACCCCGGACTAATGGAAAAGAAGCCGTGCGTGTGAACTGAATTCCAGTAGAGGGCGCACTTAAGTTCCGTTCAAGAGAAAAACGTTCTGTGATTGTCATATTGGGGGGGAAACATTATACTATTATGCAATGCATAGCTTCTAGCTATTCAGATTATGTCTTTTCCATTTATTTAGACGATCTGATTTTTATCCTCTTGGTAAAATCGTGGGTTCAGACAATCAATTGGAGTTTATATCGCTAACATCTGTCAGTCTCAAAATAGGTGACAGATGAAGTTTCTTGAGAGAATAACTTGCTTGTACAAATTACTTTAATTTGCTTTATTAATAATAAATACCACTGATATGAATGAAGTTTCCTTGTTGTCTTCTTAGTTTTGAACTCTCTATTTTTAAGTATTAATCAGTTGGTTTCAAGCAAAAACCTGCAGTGAAATTAATTTGAAGAAAATTGAGCTGAATAACTATAATATCTATTAACTAAATAGCTGTTTTCTGTTTGAATATATTTTAAAATGTAATTTATTCCTGTGAATTTTTAGCATCATTACTCCAGAAATCATCATTCCTCCAGAAATCATTCTAATATTATGATTTGCTGCTCAGAAAAAAATTATTATTATTATGTTGAAAACAGCCGAGTACATATTTTTCAGGTTTTCTTTTCATGTTTCAAGCAATTGTCTGAGATAGAAATCTTTTGTAACCTTATAAACGTCCTCATCATCACTTTTGATCAATTTATAGCACCCCTGCTGAATGAAAGTATTAATTTCTATTAATTCTAGAAATGTTATAGATTTCTAAAAATATAATGTTACAAAAGCTTATTATTTCAGATAAATGCTGATCATTGGATTTTTCTATTCATTAAAGAATCCGGAAAAAAACGTACTCAGCTGTTTAAATATTGATAATAATAAATGTTTCTTGAACGGCATATTAGAATGATTTCTGAAAGATCATGTGACATTGAAGACTGGAGTAATGATGCCAAATTGTATCTTTGATCACAGGAATAAATTAAATTTTAAAATATATTCAAACAGAGCGCAGTTATTTTAAACAGGAAAAATATTTTACAATATTTCTGCTTTTGCTGTATTGTGGATCAAATAAATACAGGCTTGGTGAGCAGAAGAGACCTCTTTAAAAAAACATTACAAATCTTACTGTTCAAAAAGTTTTGACTGGTAGGAAAGATAGTAGTGTAGGTACTCAGTATAGCTGAATTTTATTCACTAAACTGTGTCTGGTCCATCTACAGGTTCACAGGGCGGGTTGGTTTACAGTGCCCAGACAAAGGCAAGGCTGTTGATTGGTTACCAGTCGGTCCATTCACATGTAAATCAGCCCTCATAAATGTCCCCCTTCAATCGCCCACTTTGCACAGTATATGTAGTGCTTGTTAGCACAGACTTTTGTCTCGAACTGAACCCGCCGACCATCTGCCCCCCATTCAGACGTCCTCTCAGCGGTCTCTAAACTGCAGCAATATGGCCCCTGCGTCCCGCAGCAACAGACACGAGGAGGACTATTACGGCATAAAAGACAGAAAGGTACGCAGCACGTCTTTTTAATCACACAAGCAAAAGTTTATCGACGTTTTCCACGAGTTAAACGCATTTCTCTCTCCCTCTTCAGACGAGGAAACCGCTGGTGGAGAAAAAGAGACGCGCCCGCATCAATGAAAGTTTACAGGAGCTGAGGCTACTGCTAGCTGACCCGGATGTAAGTTTATTTAGATCTTCTCAAAGCCTCTGTATCCAGCACTAACATACAGCGCAAAAGAGAGTCTTAACGTCGGTATTTATTTCATTTTTTAGGCGCAGATAAAAATGGAGAATGCTGAGGTGTTGGAAATGACCGTGAAACGCGTGGAAAGTATCCTGCAAAACAAAGCGAAGGGTAAGAAGAGCTGTTAACAAGTTTCACACAGGCCTGCATTAAAAAAAAAAACACACACCCCGAGTCGACTGTATTTAGGTCGTGACGTCACCCCGCTTTTCTCCTCCGCAGAAGCTGACAGTGTGAACCGCGAAGCTAACGAGCGGTTCGCCGCGGGCTACATCCAGTGCATGCATGAGGTGCACACCTTCGTGTCAAGCTGTCCGGGAATCGACGCGACCATCGCCGCCGACCTGCTGAACCACCTCCTGGAGTGCATGCCTCTGAACGACGAGGATCGCTTTCAGGACATCCTGTCAGATCTCATGTCAGACTCTAGCAATTGTGGCACTTGGCCTGGCGAGGCGACGTACGCCGCGTTGTCGCCCGGAGGCAGGAGCGTGGCCAGTAGCGGCTCCTCAGCCTTGTCCCCGGCCCCCTCCACAACCTCCAGTGACGACCTTTGCTCTGACCTGGATGACACGGATACGGAGCACAGCCGAATCTCGGCGGACGCCAGGGAACAAGCACCAAGCGTGCCAACCATGTATCTCTCCAAGTCCATGTGGAGACCTTGGTAGATGCTTCTGGAGATCCCAGTTGATTTACGAACAGTATATTCTTAGTTTAGAGCTATTAAAACATGCAATAGTCCAGGAGCACCTTTATGATAAGACCATGGACAGTTCTACATAGGAATAGGGCAGCTGCAAACGTTTTCTTGTCATTTGTCATCGACCTGTGGATACCCCTCAGAAGCTCTTCTTGGTGCAACAGTGTGCATTTCAATCCAGTTTCACACAAAAGTTCGTATTTTTATTTAATTGTTTTTGTATAAGCTAAGTTAAAACAACACTGTAAGGATAAATAATATTTCTAGGGAGTGTTTTCCCATCTCTAATTATTGTAGGCTAGGATGTAAATATTTCAATGTCGTGGCTGTAGATATAGATCTGTGGCATTTAAAAAAAGATGTATGTTATGATTACGATGAAGTAATTTTGAAAAAAATGTTAATGTCAGACGAAATGGACATTTAATGTGTTTTATATGTGATTTTAATAAAACATTTTGACTTCATCACTATAAGGAGTTTCATGTTTTGTTACCTTTTAAGCTTTACGCTAACGCGATTTCGTAGAATTTACAAAGAGCAGATGTTATGCCGTTTTTAGGCAGCTGCAATTGCTTTGATGAAATAACCGGAGTATGCAACATGCTTTATCACACCTCTATTATTTCTGAAAGTGTGAATGTCCGCTTTGGGTGTTTTGGCCTCTCAGACGTGTAAAACGTAACGCCTAATAAGACGGTTAACCACCAACGCAGACAATACGACTGACACAATAGGCGTCGTGTGGTGCTGAAGATCATGTCTGCTGTAGACTACGTGTTACTGGTCAAGTCTGTCATCAAAAATAGGTAAAGCAAAAATACATATCTGTAGATTTATTTAGTGATGACATTTTGGCAAAAACTACAAGTATTTTTGTACGGGACAGACTATAATACCTGCAGTCAATATTAATAAGTCCGTCAACTTCTCTCATGAATTCTCGTACGCTTGACCGATTAATATCGGTACGACTTTTCAGCCTGAGAACTATAGAAATGTCCATGAAAAATTAAGTTAATTTCAATGTCTTTTCCAGGGGGCTGAGGTCGTCAAATGAAGTCTAAATAACTTTCCTTAAAACTTACAAAAACGTATATAGGCCTAGCCTACTCCTACGTTGGAGTAACCACCAAAACGTAAAATTATATATAATTAGCTAACTAATAGTATTTTGTACGGGCCAGACCATAAAACCTGGAAATAACATTAATGGGCATGTAAATCCGTCAACTTCGCCTGTGATTTCCATTACGTTTGACAGATCGATAGCCTTCTGTAACGACTTTTCAGCCTGAAAAAAAAGATACTTACTATAGAAATGTCCATTAAAAATTGTTAATTTAAATGACTTTTCGAGGGGGTGGGCTGACGTGGTCAAACGAAGCCTAAATAACTTTTCATAAAATATACAAAAACATGCATCTACATCGCAAAGTATATCTCGGTTGAGTAAAACGGAGTAACCACCAAAAGGTAAGATTACTTGTATATAAATAGCGCACGATAAAGACTAACAAAAGTTACTCAGAGTTTGTTAAACAGACACTTGCAAAGTCGCTTTCCTTCGGTTTTAGGTCACGTTAACCTGAGGTTCCTTCGCCGGTTTCTGTTCAAATCAGACGTCGACCAAAAAGCAACGTCAGTAACATTGGTATTGCACTTCGGAAATTAGCATATCACAACCTTACCACAAAACCAGAGCCGTTGCACAAAACCATTTGGAGGTTCATTTTTAAATGTCTTAAAACAGTTGACGGTTATCGCAACTAACCGTCAAAAAGCCACTGAATGATTTCTGATTAAAGAATATCCTACTAGTCTGGGAAGTCTAAACAGATAACCAGAAGTTTTACGGTTCAATGTCTTAGTTTATATAAATAATTGGTTTTCCACAACCAGAGCGCGTTTGATGTAAATACGTATTAACTCTTTTAAATCCACATATACTGTTCGCAGACTGTTGACAGGTTGTATTACCACTGCTTTCATCGGATCGGGGCCGGATTTTCGGCGTCTAAAGGTTGTTGTCCTGGTAGGAGGCCTGAAGAAACCATTCACACCTTGTCCTCAAATTGGTGCAGGTGTGAAAGAGAGGAACTAGCGCGCCTTTCATGTGTGTAGAGGTACAAACCCCTGTCTGGCCGCGCGGTGAGTAGAATCACATCACATGAAGGGAAGTTGTGCGTCGGATGTGCCCTGTATAATAATAAAAAACTGCTGTAACGGTCGTCTGACTTTGAACATATGGCGCAGAAAGGGCCCCGCTGTTCCAACGGTCCGTTTGTGCAGGACTGGGTCGGACTGAAAGGACGTCTAATTATCAGCACAACAAAATACTAAAAATGGATATTTTATAGACAGAAATAAAAGTTCTCCGATTTACATTTTTTAATAAAAAATCAATTTATTTGTTAAAAAATCCAGAAAAAAATGTAATATTGTAAAATATTATTTCAATGTATGTGAATACATTTTAAAAAGTAATTTATTCCAGTGATGCAAGCTGAATTTTCAGCATCTTCACAGTCTTCAGTCTTTAGTGTCACAGGATCCTTCAGAAATCATTCTGTTGTGCTGATTTATTGTCAGTGTTGAAAACAGCGGTGCTGCTTATTAGTTGGATACTTTTCTGTATTCTTAATAAATAAAAAGTTAAAAGAACATGATTTATTTTAAAATAGAAATCTTTTTAATAATAAAAAAAATACCAGTTAAACATTTGTGGTCAGTACATCTTAATTCTCTCTCTTTTTTTTTTGAAAAACAAAACAAAACAAAACAAAAAACATAAATAAATAATAATAATAATAATAATAATACTTTTATTCACCAAGGATGTGAATAAAATTGATAGCAAAGACTTATATTGTTAGAAAGATTTCTGTTTTGATTAAATGGTGTTCTCTTTAACTTTTTATTCATCAAAGAATCCTGAGAAAAGAATAAGATTCCAATATATATATATACACACACACACACACACACACACACACACACACATATATATATACATATATATATATATATATATACATATATATATGTATGTATATATATATATATATATATATAAATCTAAAGGATAATGTGACACAAGACTAGTGAAAATTTAGCTTTGCATCACAGGAATAAATTATATTTTAAAATTCCTATTTTACATATTAAAATAGAAAATCATTATTTTAAACTGTAATAATATTTCATAATATTACTGTTTTTTCCCTGTATTTTTGATCAAGTAAATGCAGCCTTGATGAGCATATTCTCTAAAAAAACATTAAAAATCTTACTGATCCTAAACTTTTGAACAGCATTGTATATATACGGTCAACTTTATTTTAAGGCTATACAACTACGGCTATTTTCATGGCAAGATCTAAAAATTTTAAAGTACACACACACACATATATATATATATATATATATATAATAAAATAAAAACATTCATTGGAGAACTTTCTGTGTTGCCTAGTAAAAAGCAGTTTATCTAAATTTAATTGTATAGAATTTTATATACACTTTATTTAAAAAGCAGTATGTTCCAACAAAATATGCTTTATAGACTTTACAGACAGAGGGGTTTGACAGTCGACTTTAAATAAAATACAAGATTATTTCATGTGACTATTTGTACATAGCTGGTGTAAAAAGCTACATGATCAGGGCTTTTTATTCCAGTTTTAATTCCAATTTCATATAAATCATGATCAAAATACATGCAAACATGTTGGAAAATGTAGTGGTACACTGCAAGTAATCTCTGTTTGATTCTAACACATTTATTTTTTGCATTAAATGCAACAAAAGTGAAAGAAGAAATGCACATTTATTTTAAAATGCATAGGCATTTTAATGGTGATCTGAATGATTTACCAAAAAGTGGTTCACTTTATATAACCTCACATCAGTTTTGTCTGAAATATAATAAGAAATACACAAACAGGAGAAATTTCTAAAAAATAGACTTTAATTTAAATTCACTTCAGCATGAAGAAACATTGTATATTGACGAGTTTGAAAGTGACAGAATGCAAGCACATTTTTTTCACAACGTTGGCTAAACGTTTTCTCAACATTAAAAACTTAACGTCAAGTTGACCTCCACATTAGTGTTTTAGCTATTTTAAAAACACATACTTTTGAACCTGATACTGACATCTCATTCTGCCCACATGCCCCTAATAAGGTGCTTTGTGCTGTGGATTTATGGTAATTGTGGTCGTACAGCAGGTTTTCACAGGTTTAGGTAGAGACAGTGGGCGATATCGAGACTTCTGTCTGTGTAGATTCAATCTAGGGCTTATAAAAGAGGAAAAATTTAACACTGAGGTTCTACATTGCAACAGACCATCAGACAGCCAGTCTGAACAAGACAACAGCACCTAAACGGTTTAGCTTGAAATACTTTTCACATAAATTCACCTAATGCTACTAATGCAAGTAAAGAATTGCATTAAGCTGTCAACACATTCACTGTCTGATCAAATAAGCTGCAAGTGCTAAAGCAAAATGACGTGACCAAGTTATCGTGGTTTGTGCCAATTCTGCAGAGCACGCCCCATCTGTCCTAGTTTAATAAATAATACTTTAGCTCATAAACTACAAGTCCTCAGTGTTAAATTGTGAATTTAAAAGGATATCAGACACATATCCAACAAGACACCTATTAAACACCAGAAGAACTGTTTCAAGAGCCTATACGCCTATTTAGAAGAAAAAAATACATATAAAATAGTTTCTTTAAAAAATTCTAAAGAAGAAATAAATTAGTATGTGTATACCCACGTTAAGAGAAAAACTGTCAGGGAAACACTGAAAAGGAATTATTATTCCATAACGTTGAAATCTAACAGTAATGGTCATTGAACAGCACAGAGTCTGGCTTTAGAGACAGTTTAGACTGTCTGGAAATAATTCATTCTCCCACTCATTCTTGTATTTACACATCTGTACACATTCACTCCAACACATTCACACAAACGAGCAACAGAACGAGTCTTCATGAAAGTCTGAGGCCACGGCAGAAGCATTTGTTCGATGCTTAAATGTCCGCTTTGTCTGGTCAGACATGGTCTGTAGTGTTCCAGGTGGACAGAGGGGTTCAGTTTAGGTGATAGGACCCGGACAGCCATGTGTTTCTGAGTGTGTAGAGTCTTTGCTGCTATTGGCCAGAGGCGCTGTGACATCACTGCTTTCTGTTTCTCCCATGTGCAGATCTGGTGGATCCTCCTCTGTCAGGGTTTCACTGCTCTCTTCACAGCCAACACATGCCTGCAGATAAACAATGTTATCAGTCTACATGGAGTTTGCAAGCTAAAAAAAAAACCCTATTATACAATTAAAAACGTAAGGCTCGATTTTATACATTTGGAATATACTAGATAGTGAAATGTGGTCAAAGTTTTGACCACACTTTTTGACCAAAGACTATATATATAGATAGATATTAGTGCAGTCAAACTGATTAATCATGATTACTCGCATCCAAAGTAAAAGTTTGTGTTTACATAATATGTGTGTACTGTGTATATATGTTTATATGTATATGGGTCAAAGACGTTAAAATGTCCACATCAAAAGAAATTTACAAAAGTGATTTTATGTCGATAGAAAGCACATTAAATGTTAAATTAAGTTGTCAAAATTTGGTCGAAATAACACTGTCATTCAGTGTAACACAATATTTATGTAAAAAGTCAAACAATATGCTTATTCTGACTTGTACATATTAAAGTATATAAAAGAATACGGGAGCATATTACATTTTAATGCGTTTAAAGAGTAAAAAAACCTAGGATAGTGACAAATTTTAAAAATTTAGAATTACAACTAATTTGTATTGGGGTGAAAATCATATTTTAATGTGTCATAAATTGATTTTTGTTGTAAATATGCCTGCCAAGATTGTTACACTGAATGACATTTTAGTGGGTGTCTTCTGTAAATTTGGGAAAAATGTATGATTTTGCTCAGAAAAACAAAAACAAAAATGCAATTGAATTAAATCAGAAATTTTTTCCCTTTTTTTTTTTTTTTTTTGAAAAACAACAATAATTTAAAGCAGTATTACACTTATTGTTTTGATTTACATATACATATATATATATATTCTTTTTTTTTTCTCTATAAAACAAAACTCTTAAAACAACATTTATTTGAGATGGGGCTTTTATATATATATATATATATATATATATATATACAATAAAATTACATGGCCTCTATGTGGCCTTGATAAGCATAAGAGACTGTCAAAAAAAACAAATCTTACAGACCACAAATATTTAAATGGTAATGTTTTTATGCATCAAAATAGGGCCACAGTTTTTTACGTTTATTTCATTAAAAACTGACATCGATACACATCAGATAAAATATCAGTGTATACAGACCTTGACGTCGATGGCTTTGGGCAGCCCACCTCTTCTCATCCAGGGATGCACCTCTGCCAGCTCTCTCTTCTGGTCTTCCGTAAATCGCGGCTGACTTTTCTGCATCTGCCGCAACTTCTCCCTATCTTCCCTCAGAACCTTCTGGATGTCACTGCAAAAGGGAAAAGATATTTGTAATGTAACGTCAAGCCAGCATCCATGGTTATTTACATGGTGCAAATCTGGTCAAAATACAAGATTAAAGGAGTCATGAACCGAGAAACCAAAATTACCTTGATCTTTTGACATATAAGAGGTTATTGCACTATAAAAACAGCTTATATTGAAGTCAGTCTGTCAAAATGACAGCTTGTGGAATGTGCCACTCTATGATGCAATAGTGTGTCTAAACACCGCCTTTGCAGAAGAAGATCAACGCCTGCTACTACATCACTGCCTGTTTAGCCATGCCCTCCGATTTGACATCACTGCCTACTTAGCCACGCCCACCGATTTGCGCATGTAGTGTAAATAACGAGAGAGGCAAATGTAGGTGTATGCAGAAACCAAATAATAAAGATGGCTGTGCAGTGCCAAGTTGTGGAAAAACAGTCTTCCTGCAGTCTTCCTGCCTTCCTTCTGATCCCAACATTAGGAAAGAGTGGATGAACTTTATTTTGAAAGAAGTTCCAGATTGTGTCAGAAAGAACTTGGTTATTTGTTCACTTCATTTTACCGCAAATTCGCTTACAAACAAGGAACAATTCGACGTGGGATTTTCAAAAAGATTAAAACTAACAGAAAACACTGTACTGACTATATTAGTAATGTCGCAACACACAAGTGTGAGTAACGAGTAGTGTTTTTATTACGTGGTCACTATTGCTTTATCTGTTATTACAGATTGTTTATGTACTGAGTATTTATGTGTTTTGACCTTAATCACAGCAGCGTCCATCTATGAGGAATGCATGCTGTCAGAAACAGGAAACAGAAAACAGAAAATTGCCTATTACTTTTAAATTCAAAGTTTTTAAAAATTTTAATATATAAAAAGCTTGATAGCATTATAAGAACAGTAGAAAATAATTTAAAAAAAGGGAGTTCATGACCTCTTTAAAACCTATTAACCAATTTTCCCCTGAAACTGAATGTGGTTTAACTGGTTTGTCAATAATTTCGAAGGGCAAAACTGAAGAAAATGCAAACATACACACACACACATTAGAGCAGTTTACACAAACACATGTATATAGCGCCCCCTAATGGGCATTTCATTAACCTCCTGGTGTGTTTAAAAACTGTACAAATTTTGTGTTTTGGGTCCTTTTGAAATGTTGCATGCACATTCATGAGCCTAACTGAGAAATCTTCACAAATATTGAAGAAGAAGTAGTTAAACAGAGTATAGATTGTGGTTTACAACTGACATGACTAACGCTCTAAAGATGAAAGGAAGGAAGGGGGCGGGGCCTGTTTGGTTACTGGTAAGCGGGCATTACTAGTGGTAGAGTGGGGGGGGCGGTCTATTTCTGTTCTCTCTGCCCACTCACCGAGATGGTAACTGGTAAGACATCATAACATCTTCGTCCACGTTAGCCATGAGCAGCCACAGTGGGTCCTGCAGTACATACTTGATCAGGGTCTCACTCCCATCCAGCGCCAGCGCCCCAGAGCCCGAACCAGAGCCTTGCCCCTTGGCCTTATGGGATTTCTGGGAGGAATCCACACTGCCGAAGTAGTTACTGCTGTTGTTGCTGCTTCCTGAGGAAGTTTAAAACAAGAGCAGAAAGTATGATGAAGCGGGCCATTTGATCAGCACAGTTTTATAATGGAAAGCATAACAGAATACAACATCATTTAAGGAAGTGTGAAAAACATTTCTGGTAGATGTTGTTTATTGTGGGTTTAGAATATGAGGTTCTTCCTCTTTCTGAACTGCTCTGATGTGCTTAAGGATGTCAAAATATAATACTGTATTTTTACAGAAGTCTTCTATGCTCAAAGCTGCATTTATTTGATCAAAAATACAGTAAAATTTTCTTCATTTCGAATCACTTTTCATTAATTTGATTTAAACTCACCAGTTCTGCTGGCAGACCCGCCGCTCGCAGAGGTTCCACAACCGTTAGACCCGGAGCCCATGGAGCCGGAGGTAGCAGAGCCGGTGCCGGAGCGCGAATCCTCCGGGAGAATGTCCAGCAGGTCACTAGATGATGAGAACGCATCGCTGTGCTGACCGTCGACAGGTGACACTTCCTCCTAAAAATAACAAAAATATAGAACATAAAAAAACATTCATTTATTTTGTTATATTATTATATAAGTAACGAATACTGATTTCCAATACCAAACCACAATGTTAAAAAAAAGCATCTAAATCACTCTGAATCTGCTAAATGCTTTAAATTCACATGTAAGCCCCATGGCAACTTTTCAGTATTCTAAACAACTGCACAGTTGTTTAAGTGTTCATTTCTATCTCTAGAAATTTCAAAACATCCAAGAACGACATCCTGGTTCAACATAAAGAATATAAACTTTTAAGGTGTAGCATTATAAGAAAGTGAAGGTAATATTTTTAATATATTATTGATTTATTTATAAAATACATAACATCACATAATGTCAGGGAATCCTAAATAATATTACATGCTTAAAAACCTAACGTGAAGAATGCTGAATTCTAAGCAGCACTGTTTGTAGCATTGGAAAAGTGAAGAAGATGGTATTATAATTTATAATAATAATAATAATAATAATAATAATAATAATAATAATAATTATTATTATTACTTTTATTATTACCATTATTACTACTACTACTAATATTTTATTTAATTTCTAGAATATGTTATTACTATTATTTTCAGATTTAATAATAATAATAATAATAATAATAATAATAATAATAACAACAACAACAACAACAACAACAACAACAACAACAACAACAAATACAGAAGCAAGTGTGACAATTTCTTGTCAGGGGATCCTAAATAATTAAATAATCCTTTAAAAATGAATGCATTACTTTTGCAATAAAAATCAGCTGCATATTTGGCATAACATTTTCACATTTATTATTATTATTATTATTATTATTATTACTAATTATTAAAAAAAATACAGATATTACTTTTGCAATAAAAATCAGCTGCATGTTTGGTATAACATTTTCAAATTTATTATTATTATTTATTATAATTCTTAAAACAAAAACTGATATTACTTTTGCAATAAATATCAGCTGCATGTTTGGTATAACATTTTTGCATTAATTATTATTATTATTATTAACATATATATATTTTTTAAATTCAGATATTACTTTTGCAAAAAAAAAAAAAAAACAGCTGGATGTTTGGTATAACATTTTTAGATGTATTTATTATTATTATTATTATTATTATTATTTACTATACATTTTCAAATACAGATATTACTTTTGCAATAATAATCATGCTACAATTTGGCATGCTGAAAGTCTAATGCGACTGCACCAAGATGCAACTCTTACATTCGGACCGTCTTGATTAAAAAGGGGAATACTGCCACCTGTTGGTCAATACAAAGTTTTGCATTTGAATTTTTCTATTTTGTGTGTGTTGTTTAAATACTTTTAGACAAAATGAAAAAAATGAGAAGTGAGAAGTATTTAAAAAGGGCGCAATGGTCAAAAATGCACTGTAATATGATTGATTGTAATATGACACTTGTAAATCAAGAAAGAATGAAAGATTCCCAACCTGTGGCACACTCTTGTCAGTTTTAGCTTGCACGGTTGCACATCCTGCCTTCTCCACACTACTGTTACAGTTCGTTTGTGGTACAACAGATGGCGCCGTGCTCTCCTGTCTCTCAGCAGAGCGTTGAGTCTCCTCTAACTGCAGCAGGTTGAGCTGCAAAGGCGAGCTGCAGCGCGACTGGAACAAAGGCGGGGACGGCGGCCCGCCTCCACCTACGGAGTGAGGGGTGGGGCTTCGTGAAGGCTCCTCCCTCAGCTCAGGCTCGGCCGGTTTTGGGGGATCCTCGGGACACGCGAACGGAAACGGCTGTGGTGGGAATGGAGTCTGTGAGGTAAAGGGGTTCTGGGGAGTGAACTGAGTCTGTATAGTGAATGTGGACTGGGGAGGGAATGGTGCCTGTGCGGCAAAACTAGGTTGAGGTTGAAAGGTAGGCTGTGCTGGGAAGCTTCCCATCTTAGGGTAGAACGGCTGCCGTGGAGCGCCGCCCATCTGCGGGAACATGTAGTTAGGCAGTACCAGTGCCACCATGGGCGTTACCAGAGGAGCCGAATATGGCGTCTGGATGGGCTGCATGGGGATGCGTGGATCCTGGGTGCACTGATTCTCCCCGAAGCCTGACAGCGGAGCATCTACCGTGGGCTGCATGCCGCCGGCTCCCGGGTACATCTGCAGCGGGTATGCGGGCATCACAGCCGGATAGGCGATGGGGAAGGTGGATTGGGAAGTGTCCGAGGGAGACCAGGAGGTCTGGTTGAGGCCCTGCAGCTGAGGTCTAGGTGGAGGTCTACGACCTGAAGGAGTGCTGTCAGATGACTCGTTAGGCTTGATCCGCTTGGACTTGGTCTTCTTGTTGCGTCCGGCGGGTTCCAGTGGCCTCATGGGCACCGGTGCCACCCTGCTTACAAGAACGAGCAGCCGGAGCAGCTGCAGAGAAAGAAAAGAAACAATTATCAACTTAAATCATGCAAGGACTACTTTGATGCAATTGTGTTGGATATTTACAATAATAATAATAAAAAAAGTTAGGCTATTTTATGTTATTTTATAATAATATCACTGTAAAATAATAAATATAATACAAGTAACATAATATTAACTAATATTAGAATAATAATATTCATTACAAAAATGACACAGAAAATATTATAAAAGTAAAATAAACAATACAAATAAAATAAAATGCAAATAATTTCTTGTTTTGTTTAATAATAATAATAATAATACCACTACTACTACTACTACTACTACTAATGATAACCGTGACAGTAATAATAAATTATTATTATTATATTTTTACAGGAAATATTACAAAAGTAAAATAAATAATGAAAATATAAAATTTATATACAAAACACAAATAATTTCTTGTTTTGTTTGATTTTTTAAAATAATAATAATAATATTCACTGATTATTATAAAATATTCATATATTACAATTATTAGTAGAAGTGCTACTATTAAATAATAAAAAATATTAAAATAAGAAATTATTTGCACATATATTTTACTTTTGTAATATTTGCTGTAAAAAATATACTACTACTACTACTACTAATAATAACCATGTCAATAATAATAGTAAGAAATTATTATTATTATGATGATTATATTTTTACAGTAAATATTAAAGAAGTAAAATAAATGAAAATAAAATGAAAATAATTTCTTGCTTTGTTTATTTTTATAAACAAAATAATTATTTTTTATACTAAGAAATCTATTTTTACAGGAAATATTACAAAAGTAAAGGTGCAATTTTGTTTCATATTTTTAATAATAATTCTACTACTACTACTACTACTAATTATTATTATTTATATTTTATACATTTTATATTTTTTATATTTTATTTTTTATATTAAGAATTATATTTTTGTCACAGGAAATATTATAAAAGTAAAATAATTTATTTTGTTTAATATTTTTATTTACACATTTATTTTATTTTTGTAATATTGACCTCTAAAAAGAGTGTTGTTGCTTTTGTTTATTATTATTATTATTATTATTATTATTAGTAGTAGTAGTAGTAGTATGGTCATGAAAAGAATATCATTATTATTATTATTATTAAATAAAATATCAAACAAAAATAATTTATATGTAAATTATTTTACTTTTGTAATATACTTTTGTAAAAATTTTTCTTTAATACTAAAAGTATTAAAGAAAAATTAATTTACAGAATAGCTGTAAATTTGCAATACTAATATCTATTGTTTGCCTTTATTTTTTTGTATTTATATTATCAATTTATGAGCTATTTTAATTGCATTTGGGATGATTGTAGGCACATGCTGTTCTCCCAACAACACATTATAAACTCGGCACATACAGTACGCCGAGATAAATTTGTGTGGAACAGCATTTACTGTAAATCGAGCCTCTCAGAGACACTGAAAACACTGGAAAAAAACACAGTGCTATGCAGTTTTTAAAATAGAGGTTTGGACTCAAATCCCTCCTTACCCTCAGATGCAGCTTGTCCTTTCTGTCTCTCCAGATAGAGGGAGCAGTCGGCTTTGAAAGCGTGCACACCTCGCAGCTCTCTGAATCGACTGAGGAAAGCCTGCTCTTCCTTCTGGGTATGTGCCGCCAGAACCTGCTTGGTGAGACCCAGTTTCTTGTAAGCCTCTCGCTCCTGATTGTGCGGCGAAACCGCGGCCGGAGGAACAGCGAGACCCTGACCTTCAGTGCCTTCAGCGCTGGGGACGTCTTCAATGATCTCTGCAAAGAACAACACGAGATATTTAACAAAACACAGGTGGCATGACCAGCACTTGTTATCGGGCTGCATCCAGGACTTCTCACGTTTATCTCATGCATGTTGGGATGGGAACCATGGGAAAATGCAAGTACAGTGCATACATTGAAGCCCTGCCAGTGTGATTTGCACCTTTATTTTACTCATCAACTCAATCAAAAGGCTTGGCAATCAAATTTTTTGTCCCTATGTCATGGGAAGATTTTACTAACTTTGAAGTTTGGAAGAGAACTCTTGCTTTGGAGAGATGTGTCTTGTTGAGGATACGACTAAAACAAAAAAGGTGTTTTACCAAGGAACAGAAAGCACACATACAGCTCTAATACAGATAAACTATCCAAAACCTTGTGAGCTGCAAAGATAGCTTTTTATCATCTCTAACCGCATATTGAATTTTGGATGCTCAATTCTCCAATTAGATTACCATTAAGATAATTGCAGTCATCTAACACTCAGTGTTAATCTTTGAAGACACTAATAATTTAACAATGAATACTGTTAAATGCTATTTTATAGCAAATATTAAAATAACTATAAATTGTTCATGCTTTTTTTTTTTTTTTTGATGTAAACAAAATAGTATAGATTTGTAACATTCATAACATAAAAATGTTAATCAGTATATGCAAATTTATTATATATCATTTTAATTTATACTATCATTTTAAATCAGTTGCTTATTAATTAAAAAATTATATAGAATATAGATTATAATATAATATAATATATGGAATACAAAAAATTAAATGTCAAAAGTTTTTATAAAAAAATTAATCTAGAAATACATATAGAATATAATATAATAGAATATAAAAATTAAATGTTTAAATGTTTTATTTTTATTTCTGGGTGAAATATTATTTATGGTGGGTCTGTTTTTTATTGATGTAAACAAAATAGTATAGATTTGTAATATTCATAACATGAAAATGCTTATCAGTATTTGCAAATTTACGTATAATTGTAATTTATATTATCATTTTAAATTTGTTGTTTATCAATTATACAATTTTATTGTCAAAAAATAATTTGAAACAATAAAGTTACAATCATTTATGATTACTATTACTTTAAATTCATTATACATTATCATCATCATTATTTATAAAAAACATTATTAGAAACAATTAATATTTTTATGATAAAATATTATTTTAAGTACAGTACTTTCATTTTTGCAAAGAAATGCAATTAAATTACGTTTTGTCTAATTGTGCTATATATATTTATGTTTAGAATTTTTTAGCAAATATTAAAATAAATATAACTTGATGTAAACAAAATAGTATAGATTTGTAATATCCATAACATGAAAATGCTTTTATGAAAATTTATTTTATTATAATTTTAAATGTGTTGTTTATTAATTATACAATTTTATTATTAACAATAATTTATATGACTATTATTTAATATTTATTATATATTCTCATCATCATTATTAATTACATATTTTATTACAACAAAAATATTAGAAAAAAATAATATTTTTTATTACAAATGAATAATTTAATAATTATTTAATAATTAATTTAATTTATTTATTTAAAGTACAGATACTTTTATATCTTGCAAATAAAACTCAATTAAATTAAATGCAGTTTTGTCTAATTGTGCTATATATATATTTTTGTAATTTCATATGTAGGCAGCAGACATTAAAACAGCTCACTAGGTTTTGAGACAGATACATTATTTTTAAGAACAGATAGGCAGTAGAGAAAGACAGACAGACAAGCCAGACAGACAGGCATACAGATACACAAAATAAATCTTCTTACCTTTTTTGTCTCCTACGTGTACAATGGTGCTGCTGTAGCTGCACTGGCTGGTGATGGACACCACACTTTCAGGTTTACTGGGCAGCGGAAGTGGAGTCAGAGATGGACTCACTACACCAGAGCCTGGAGGCTTCTTAGAGACATCTAATGATGAGAGACCTGGTTGGTCCTTTAGGCGGCCTGCCTCTGAACACAGAGAAAACACAGAATAAACAGAAGGCTTGAGAACTGACGCATTTACAGGGATTAACACTCAAGATGGCCTGATAAGCAAATACCACATTATATATTCATTTTATGTCTGTTTTTCATGTAAATGTGTTTTAATGCTTTGCAAAACTGAGCATTTGGACTTGTGTGAACATAGCAAAACTGCAAATTCTGCTCATTTAAATATATCACCAGAGTGATTTTATCTAGCTGGATAACCAAATGAAGCTTGATTGAAATTGTCATGGATGATACATTCAAAGTGTTGAAAATTATGCAAAAAAAGCGTGTTTAAGAATTTTTAATGGTCATGGAATAACATTACAGCAGTATAAAACTCAGATATTACTGCACTATTAAAAAGCAAACATTTTTATAAAAAAAGAGAAAAATATATATAGAATATAATATATAGAATACAATATTGAAAATTAAAAATTGATTCAATAATAATAAAACAAACATCAACTTTATATTTGAAAATAAAAAAAAAAAAAAATTTTTCCATTTTTGGGTAAAATATTCTTTATAATAGATTTGTTTTAAAAGTTGTAGGTTTTATATGTTATTGGAAAAATTATGCAGCAAAAGCGTGTTCAAGAATTTCTAATGGTCATGGAATAACATTACAGCAGTATGAAATTCAGATGTTACTGCAAAATTAAAAAGCATTTAAAAAAGCATTAAAAAACATTTTTATAAAAAAGAGAAAAATATTTATATTTATATATATATATATATATATATATATATATATAAAATATATAAAATATTGAAAAAAAAAAAAATTAAATAATAAAATAGCAATCAAATTTAAATTTGGAAAATTTATATATATATATATATATATATATATATATATTCCGTTTTTGGGTGAAATATTCTTTACAATAAAAAAAGTTGTAAAGGTTTTATATGTTTATATGGTCATAGAATAACATTATAGCAGTATAAAATTCAGATATTACTACAAAATTAAAAAGCACATTTTTACAAAAAGACAGAAAATATATACATACTATATAATTATATAATATATAGAATACAATATTTCTATTTCTATTTAAATCTGATTAAATAGTAATAAAATAAAAATCAAATAAATTAATATTTTCAAAATAAAAATGTAATTTTTTTCCATTTTTGCGTGAAATATTCTTTATGATAGATTTGTTTTAAAAGTTTTAAATGTTTTATATATTATTGTGAAAATTATACAACAAAAGTGTTTAAGAATGTGTGACAGTCAGATATTAACATTTTTATATAAAAAGATAAAATATATACATAATATATAGTATACAATATTTTTTATAATAATCAATATAAAATATTTATTAAATAATAATAAAATAAAAATTTAAATAATATTTGAAAATGTATATATTTCTTTTCCATTTTTTGGTGAAATATTCTTTATGATAGATGTTTTTTAAAGTTTTAAAAATTTTATAAGTTATTGTTAAAATGTATCTCTGGATTTTTAAATTTGGGAACCTGCTCAATTATAAAAAATAATCTTGGAAAGTGGATTTTTTTTTAGTACCTTCAGAAACTTGCATGGAGCTCTCAACAGCTCTCTGCTTGTCTTCATCTGAGTTTGAGGATGTTGTGTTTGAGGAGGATTGGCACTTTCTCTTCACTGTAATGGGCACGTTACAGCTCTCCAGATACCTGATGGAAAGAGGAAGACATCATTAATGGAAACGAGGTTTACAAACCAGGCTAACTGTAACATAAAAGCCCTTTGATCTGCTTTGTTTCGTCTTTATTACATTGTTTTGTCCCATTATGTCCTTATAATCATTTGTACAAAACACGTGTTGAGATCCCATTACTTCGTCTTTAATCTCTTTGAACTCATTCAGTGAAAATCTCAGTATGTTTGCAGTAAATATTTCATAAGGGAATTTTTAACTACTGTATATAAAACAAGTGAAATGCATTAAAATTGAGCAGGATGTAATTTTTTTTAATCATTTTAGTCTTTAGGCTAAACACGTAGAACAATTATTCTGCTGTGAAAGAGTGCTAATGAGATTCCACATCCTGCAAACCTAATGTCCTCTGCCGACTCACGAAAACAAGTTCATTCTTCTTCATAGCATGCTTAATTCAGTTTCCCATATTCTCTTTGCATCACAGGATCAATAAGTGCATTACATTTGGCTAAGTGAGTCGAGACAGTCTCGGTCCATGCACCATCAGTTTTCGCTGTGACGTGACTTTGCGTCTTTGTACCTGATTACGCTGTCCAGGCAACTAATTTGCTGATAAGAGTAGACGGTTTGGTCTTTGAAGGCCAGCTCCTCTTGCACAGCAGCATGTTGCTCCTCAGGAGACTCTTTCCAGTTTACGGGATGCGCAGAATCTTTGGGTCGAACCACTGGACTTTTCTGCTGAAACTCTGCAGAGAGAAAAAGAGCTTTTAGAAGGGATGCACATTTGTACAAAATACAAAATAATAAATACAACAATAAATTGGGATTGTAACATGGAAAACAAAGAACAATCAGAAATTATTTTATATGCTGATCTGGTGTTCAAGGAAAAAAAAAATCTTATTATTTATTCATTATTAGTGTTGAAAACTGAAAATGTTGTGCTGTGTAATATTTTTGTGGAAACAATTTCTTTTCAGGATTTTTTGATAAACAGAAAGTTCTAAAGAACAGCATTTATTTGAAATAAATCTTTTGTGAGATTATAATTTTTTTACAATAAATTTTTGTATAAATGATTACGGTCTCTTTTCATCAGTTTAATTCATCCTTAATAAAATAACAAATATATATATATATATATATATATATATATATATATATATATATATATATATGAATAAATATTTATTTAAAAAAAATAAATTAATAAAATAAATATAAATGTATTCTTTTTTTTTTAAACAAAACAAAACATAATGACCCCACAGTAGTGTTTAAATGATATAAATGATTATATTATATTATTATATCATGTTTATTATAATTTTATTATATTATATTATATTATAATTTTATTATATTATATTTCATCCTTAATAAAATAACAAAAAATATATACAATAAAATAAATATTTATTTTATAAAATTAATTTAATAAACATAAATGTATTCTTTTTTTTTTTTTTAAACAAAACAAAACCAAACCAAAAATATAATGACCCCACAGTAGTGTGTTTAAATGATATGAATTATTATATTACATTATGTTATGTTATGTTATGTTATGTTATATCATGTTTATTATATTATATTATATTATATTATATTATATTATATTATATTATATTATATGTGACCCTGGACCACAAAACCAGTCATAAGGGTCAATTTTTTAAAATTGAGATTTATACATCATATGAATAAGTAAGCTTTTCATTGATGTATAGTTTGTTAGGACAGGACAATATTTGGCTGAGATACAACTATTGAAAAATCTGGAATCTGAGGGTGAAAAAAAATAAAAAATAAAAATAAAATCAATATTGAGAAAATTGCCCTTAAAATGCATTACTGGTTATTGCTACAAATATAGCCGTACAACTTACGACTGGTTTTGTGGTCCACGGTCACGTTTTATATTATATTATTACTAAAATTCTGCATTTGCAAATTAATGTTGGATGTTGTTTACTCATTTTTGGGTTAACTGAAAATTCTTATTCTTTTACAGCAGAGGAAACAAATGTTTTTTTAATCAGATTTGAGGTGTTTTTGTTCCTTATCCTATTAGTGACAACCACAAATATTAACTGTTCTAATATCACAGTTCAAATCACATTCATAATATGTTAATATAATCTCTCTCCATATCATGGAGCCTGAGTCACACACAAAAACACAGACTTTGATGACAGATGAGGTTGCACAGATGGTGGAGGATATTGCTACATACTAGTAGGGCTCTTCTTGGACTGCTGCTCCTGGTTTTTCTGCATGTGAACACCTTTGCAGATCTCCTGAAAGCTCCTCTGAGAAAACACACACACATACCAAGACAAATAAATCCCTCGGAGCCTCAATGCATGAATAAAAAATGTGACCGTGAAGCATCTGACTTACAAAAGGCTGAGAACCACTGATCTAGAAATCATCATGTGACTCACCGGTTTGGCTCTCCTGCCATCCTCTTCCTCTTGTCGCTGGCGTGTTCCATTACCGTTACTTTCACTAGATGACGCCACACTCAGCAGGTGATCATTACTGCCTAGACTCCCATAGCCACTTGAACCGTTGTTGTGCACCGGCTGCAACACACAAAAACATGTTTTCACCAATGACTTTCATATTTCTTATCCTAAAGGATGGAGTTCACAACACCAAGAGATTTTAAAACACTAGGCATCATAAACTTGCCAACTTTGTAAATGGTCACTCAGAAAAAAATGGGTAACATAAACTAAATGACAGCCTGTCTATCTTTCATGAATCTCTGATATGAATGTTAAGCCCTTTTTGTGTAAATCCAGTTCCAATAATCTGGTTCTTCCCATTGTGATTTAGTTTCCGCACCTGTAGCAGGAGTCTGTGAATTTGCTCAGTGATTTCCTGGATGTCTGAGTCTATAGATTTGCCCTCAGCTGCCGCCGGAGCTGCAAACACATCTTCATTGACTGGACCCCTGGTAGAATGGACAAAATTACAGTTATACCACCATCCAAAGATGTCTCTTATGATCACCAAGCCTACATTTATTTGATCAATAATATAGTACAAACAGTATTACTATAATTTAAAATAAGTGTTTTCTATTTGATTTTTTTTTTTTTTTAATCAGATTTTTAATGTTTTTAAAGAAGTCTCTTCTGCTCACCAGGCCTGCATTTATTTGATCCAAAGTCCAGCAAAAACAGTAACATTTTGAAATAGTTTTACTATCTAAAGTAACTGTTTTCTATTAGAATATATTTTAAAATGTAATTTATTCCTTTGATTTCAAAGCTGAATTTTTAGCATGATTACTCCAGTCACATGATCCTTCAGAAATCATTCTAATATGCTGATTTGCTGCTCAAAAAACATTCATTATTATTATTATCATCATCTCAAAAACAGCTGAGCAGAATGTTTTCAGGTTTCTTTGATGAATAGAAAGTTTAGAAGAACAGAATTTATCTGAAATAGAAAACTTTTGCAACATTATAAATGTCTTTATCATCACTTTTGATCAATTTAAAGCTTCCTTGCTAAATGAAAGTATTCATTTCTATGATTTCTTTCCCAACACCAACAAAAAAAATGTATACAGACTAGATAAGATTTTAAATGGTATAGTGTGTAAGGTTACAAAAGCTTTTTATTTCAGATAAGTGCTGATCTTTGGATCTTTCTATTCATCAAAGAATCCTGAAAAAATGTAATCAACTGATTGAAATATTGATAATAATAATAAAAAAAAATGTTTCTTGAACAGCAAATTCTTAAGGATCATGCGACACTGATGACTGGAGTAATGATGCTGAAAATTTTAGTTTGATCACGGGAATAAATTACATTTTAAAATATATTCAAATAGAAAGCATTTATTTTAAACAGCAAATATATTTCTTTTGCTGGGTAAGCAGAAGAGAAAAAATCTTGCTGTCAAAAAATGATGAAAATGAGCAATTACTTTTTTCCTCAGGCACATTTCCTTATTAATCTTATGCACTCACATGCGAACTTTGTGTCTGCCGATGACGAAGGAAACTTTGCGGCTCCAGGGATTGACGAAACTGGACCAGCTGGTGTCTATGGTAATGTACTCTCCATTACGAGCACAGAAGCGGATCGAGTGGTCAAACGGCTGGCCAGCATACTGCAAGACTGATGGGACAATAAAAAAGATTTTATTCACCAATAGGATATTTAAAAACCATTTTAATATTTAGAAAATATACCCATCTCAATTTGTCCTAAAGCAATTGGCGTATAGGTCTCTTTAAGCTCCTTCCCATAAAAATGTTAAACATCATCTTTAATGAACTAAATAGACTGTCTCTTTGCTATAAAATACTAAGTTTTGCAATCAAGAACAGCTTGACTCACTTTTCCTGTGGATGCCGAGCATGATTGGTCGATCGCTGGGATGCAGGTGCAGCAGGACAGGTGTGCCAATCAAATCCTGTGGCAGGTATCCTAGTAATGGAACGGCCCTACAGAAAAACAATCACATAACAATTCTGATCAGTCTGACAACAACTGTCACTGGCTTAAATATGCATGATTTTGAGAAACGGAAAAAGGCAGGTGTGGAGGTACAGCTGTTGCGTAAAACACCAAGTTCTTAAGTTACACGCTAATCATCATGTTCGTCAACAATGAAGCATTAGGACTCTCACCTCTCATCCACATCCTGAAACACACAGCTGGGTGTGTGCGTTGTGGTGAAAACTCGTTTGTCAGTGGGGATCCTTGGAGCTGAGGAATGAACATAATAAAGTTTTTGACACAGTATTTTACATAGAAAAGTACTTTTCTGTATGTACAAGTGCTCAAGAAGCTACTTTAAAACTGTAACATGTCAAACTCAAAGCTAAATAATTGCAAGTAGCTAAAATGCTGCACCCTTTTGAAAAGTATTTAACTATATGACAAGTTAGAAACAAAACATAGGCAGCTATTTGGATAAAACTGTATTTATTTGATTATACACAACTGTTTAAAACTTTTTGCAAGGATGCATAAAAATGATCAAAAGTAACAGTAACAGTAAAGACATTTATATTACTACAAAAGATTTTTTATTTCAGATAAATTTTGTTCTGCATCACAATTTCCATAAAAATATTAAGTAGCTGATAATTTCAGCCCTGATAATAAGAAATGTTTCTTAAGCAGCAAATTGTCATATATTATTGCTTTTACTGTATTTTTGATCAAATGCAGCAGCCTTGGTGAGCTAATTTTAAATGGTAGTGTATAAAAGCAGCCTCATTTAAAAATACATGGAAAAGATACAGTCTACACACAGAAGACTGTAAAGAAAACTGACCTTCGTAGCCGGAGTGCACTCTCTCGGCCAGCAGGAGGCAGCAGAACTGATCTTCAGAGTGCTCCGTATCCTGAACCTTCATCAAATAAGGAGTCATCCTGAAGGGATAGTACTGAAGATCTCCCTCGCACTCTTTACCACCGCTGGAGGAGAGGACAGGACAGATTTACACACACATTCAACAAAAGTATCTGGCAATAAACACTGGCTCTGTCCAATGTAAGCAGCCTGCAACCAAGTGAGATTTTTCATCCCTATCCACTCAAGAATAACATGATTTATAAAAAAAGCCACACAGGCGCATTTTTTTTTTATCTACAATACTAATTTCAAGCACTTAAGTATAAACATTTTGATGAGATGGTCTTTTAAGAAGCATAAATTCAGTTACCTAACAGTGTCTAAACTTTTGACTAGTTTGACTCTAGTTTAATAATTTGCAAACTGTTCAGGAACTGGCATGCACACAAAAGTTGGCTTTTTCATCAAAAGTACAAAGCTATAGCTGGGGCTGCTCTACGACTCTGTGTGGTAAATGCCACTCCATCTGACAGCATGTGATAGAGATATACGACTAATCACAGAACTGGCATTATTGACAAGATGTGTATGATAATCAGATTTTTTGCACAGTTCTAGTATGCATATTAAAATTTTCAAAAGGGTGCAGGCTCAGTAACAGTTTTGCACCCTTTTCTGAGACTGCAAGCATGGGTAATATTTAACTCTTGAGTGGGGAAAGCAAGAAAAAAAATGCACAAAATTTGACTCTTTGCCAAGAGTTTGATTGACAGATGTTCTGACCAATCAAAACGGTGAATCTGCCTTTTTGTCCAACAGACCAACCAGACAGGAGGCTAGATTAATGTCTGTGGATTTGTATTTGAATAACAATGTGTATTAAAGCCTTTTGTCACGGTTGAGTTTTCTGATGTTCATTCATGTTTATTTCGTATTATAACTAGTAAAGACAAAAAAATGATCAGTTCATGTTTTCTTGTGGTGCTACAGTGATCTGTCATGACATTAAACAGCCACAAAATGGTATGTATTGTTTGAATTTCTTCAAAAATGTTACAATTTTGAAAGCTGACACTTTGTTTCATACCAAAAGTAACCTGCTCTGTCTTGCCTGTCAGCACGTTGTCAGTTTCCTCTTTGCTCCGCAATGCGTTTTTCACTCTGAAAGCATAATATTGTCAGACGTAGCAACAGTAACTAAGGGAGGCGGGCGGGTCTTTGCAAAGAGTCAACTGAAAATCTTTATGAATATGAGTATCAATCCAATGTCTAGAGTAACTTAAAGAGGTTTCCAACATTTACTAGACTGTGAAGTAGCTTTGACTCTTTGAACTTTGTTCACTGCTGATTTGAGTGGTAATGCCTTCCATTTTAAGTGTCTGTTTAGGGCCTTTAATTTTTAACCAGAGATTTGCATGATGCTATTCTGAAGTTTATTGAACTTTTCAGTGGCTTTTTTAACAGTTGCCAAATCCAGTCAGTTGAAATGTACCATGCTGAATTTTGTCCGTTTTGCCAAATGCATGACTTGTGAAACAAAAAGCCCAATCAATGGTGGACTATATTCAAGTCAGTCATAAACTGCATATCATTCTTTCCTGAACTTTCCACCGTCTGTTACTGTAAATTAAATTACTGGTTGATACGACCTGATCTCAATAAAGTTGGCACACGTTTTGGTCCATGAACTGGATGTTGCTCAGGACGTGCGCTGCATGTGGAGGCTTGGCTAACAGCTCCAAATTGCTGATGTTGGGAATTCACCTCTGAATGAATGACACCTGTCTGCTAAATGACCTTTCCTCCATTAGCAATGTCAGTTGACGTTCTCTTTGATAAGTTATTATCCAGTGTATTGGGACACTAAGCAGATTTCCACACCAATGATAGTACACTAATGAAACAAAGATGTAAAATATTGCTTATTTTCTGCTGCCCCCATCAACACAGAGATGCATATTATTGTTAAACAGTCAAATCTGAAACTCCAGTCAATTCGATACTGAAACCCCATGTCACACCTGATCGCAGAGAAGAAGAAAGAGTTGGAAAGTTCCAGAAATCCTGTTCTATCAGCCAAGTGCTTAGTAGTTGTTTACTGAATGCATGTTTTCCATCGTAATGTCAAATGTATTAGTAACTAAATCTTCCTATTTACAGGAACAAACGTTCACCAGAATTAATTTGCTTAGACTGATTCAAAAAGGGAAAACTATGAATTAAATCATGTTGAACAGATGGTGTACTGAATACTTGCAACCCTCCAACACACACACACTCACCTAATACGACAGAAGAAGGATTTCTCCTGCATGCAGTCTGACGGCGATGACTCTTCAAGGAGGAAAAACAAGAGTGATGAGTTCAGGTTTAATTCAACAGCATCTTGTGTTTCAGAGGTGACTTAATCAGCTTTCAACTTAGGCTGAAACCTGATTTCTGGTGTCTGTGTTTTGTCTGTTGCTTGTCTCATTTGAATGTTTATTTCACCTTTGACTGAAAGTCAGCATTAAAAAACAATGTTTTAACAAACAGTCTGAGACAACTTATCCTTCAAAAGCTTAAGTAAATTCTGGAAACTGGCTTGGCATGTCTGAGGACTGCTCAATGTGATGTAAATGTATTCACAGCATGGAAAATTTGGACAGATTAAGACCTTCGGTGTGGTCTGAGTCTCTGTGACGTCTGTGTTCAGATCGTTTCCTGTACGTCTCGGTTTTAACTTATCTATAGATCTGATGACTGAATGTGTGTATGTCGTACCTGCGCCAGTGCACATGCTCCAGGACGGCAGCCTGTATGGTGTGGTGAAGCTATAAAACACGCTAACGTCCTGTGGTGTAAGAAACTCCACAAACTTAGCATTCTTGAACACGTCCCGTTTGCAATTCAAGATGGAAGCTGCCTGGTCTGAAATATAGACGATTTTGCCGGTGATGAGTGACACCGCCACTGCAAAGATATCCTGTAAAACAAAGATTCAATGATTACTGTTTCTTTAAAATCACTCTATATAAACACCATATCTGATCTCAGCAACACATAACTAAAAAACAGAAAACAAATAAATAAAATGGATAACTTAATAAACAAACACACATATACTTACTGTGTTTTTGAGGGTGTATTCAGAGGTGATGCTGTCTATCTCCTCAATAGTATATGATGAAACATCAAGCCCTGATGGCTGACTGTCATTAATCATAAGCAGCTGGTAGTACTCTTCATTTGCTGAAATAAAAACAAATCCATTAAGCTAAATTCAAATAGCAACTCTGGTGTAATGTAGTACAGATTAATTATCCTACAAGTCAAAAGTTTTTGAAAAATAAGATTTTCAATGTCTCTTTTGCTCACCAGGCCTGCATTTATTTGATCCAAAATACAGCAAAAGCAGAAACATTGTGAAATGTTTTAACTAATTAAAATAACTGCTTTCTATTTGAATATATTTTAAAATGCAATTTATTCCTGTGATCAAAGCTTAATTTTCAGCATCATTACTCCAGTCACATGAGTGTCACATGATCCTTCAGAAATCATTCTAATATGCTGACTTGCTGTTCAAGAAACATTTTTTTCAATATTTAAAACAGTTGAGTACCTTTTAACATGATTCTTTGATGAATAGAAAAATCCAAAGATCAGCATTTATCTGAAATAAAAAGTTTTTGTAACACTGCACACTATACCATTTAAAAGCTTGTTTTTGGGAATGAAATTATGAAAAATGAGTACTTTTATTTAGTAAGGATGCTTTAAATTGATCAAAACTGATGATAACGACATTTATAATGTTACAAAAGATTTCTATTTCAGATTAATGCTATTCTTCTGAACTTTCTATTCATCAAAAGAAACCAAAAAAAATCTACTGTTTTCAACATCATAAAAATAAATCGTTTTTGAGCAGCAAAACAGATGTTAGAATGATTTCTGAAGGATTATGTGACTTGAGTAATGATGCTAACAATTCAGCTTTTAAACCACAGGAATAAATTACATTTTAAAATATATTCAGATAGAAAAGTAATAGTAAAAATATTTTAAAAATTTACTGTTTTTGCTGTACTTTGGATCAAATAAATACAGGCTTGGTGCACAGAAGAGACTTGTTTAAAAACATTAAAAATCTTATATATACTATATATACATATATTTATTCTCCTTTACAATAATTGATTATTATTAACTGAGAGAAGCGTTGTAAAATCTATGACATAATGTGACATGATGTTCACCTAGCTGATTTGCTGAAATATTGCTTGCATTACTTCCACGTTGCCAATGGATTTGTTTGGTCTTGTTGCTGTTTTATGGCCCTAGACTTTATTTGCATTGTATGCAAGTAAAATAAAACTCATAAAATATACTGATAATTTACCAGACAGTAGGACTATGTCCCTGTGGTCAGGCAAGTGTTAAAGATGGCTTATGTAACGATATGCTAAATATCATAATGTATGGCTCACCTTCCACCTGTCTGACGCAACGTAGGGCATATTTCAGAGTGTTGAGGGTCGTCGACTTGCTGCCCTTGTTGCGCTTTTCCGGCGGCAAATGAAGCTTCAGCTCTTTCAAAGTTTTAATCAACTCTTTCTGCGTCTTCGCCTTGGCGGACTCTTCGCTACTGCAGGTCCCCAAAAAACAGATGCACAAATATGTCAGCAATAAACACTAAACTAAAATAAAAATAATAGAACAATTATAAAAAAAAAATAAAATAAAATAATGTAATAATGTACTACAAAATATTTATATTATAATAACGTAATACAAAAGTAATATAAAAATTAAATTAAAATTTAATAAAAAAAAAAAAAAAAACAACAACAATCAAATAAAAAAAACATTAAATAATAATAATAATCCAGTAATAAAAAAAAATAAAAAAAATAATAATAATAATAATAATATATATATATATATATAATCCAGTAATAAAATAATAAAAAAATAATAAATATAAGAAAATAAAATAAAATGACACAGGTGGAAGGGTCATATGTGTTTATGTTTAACCTGCAGCCGCTGGTAGATGGGTTGTCCTGCTCTGAACTGGCACTCAGAAGGCTGAAAGCGTTTGTGCTGCTGGGTGGCGAAGGACTATGAGAGTTGGAGCTGTAAAAAGAGTGAACACGCATTAAGTCATCATTAAACAAGTCATATACTACTGACATCTCTCTGCAGATGTCATTTTATCAGGAATATCTGCCATTTATTGCTTTACTATTATGATCAAATGAAGTATAAAGTGAATAAAGCGGTTCGAACCAACAAAAAATTGCTAATAGAATGAATCTGCATTCATCTCAAATTGTTTGACATCAGGTTTGAATTGGAAACACAGGGTATCCACGCAACGAACATGACGTCATTATCGAGAAATGATTCATTCAACAAGCCAGCTGAAGCCAGTCAGGACAGGCTGTTGCAAAGGAATAAAGCCACAGGAAAATCATACAGTAGCTTCAGCTCAAAACCTCATTCTCACAGGACATTTTCAATCAACGGTGGACAATCGGATAGAAAATAGGTCACTTGGACGTTGCCCTCCATCTCAGTTACATAAACTTCACCTGTCCACCATCCTTACTTTCCCTCAAAAACACGATGCCATGTGCCATTGCAAGCCAGGCCACCATTAGCACAGCTAAGAATGGCTTGCATTGCAGGCTTCTAGTACAGTAGATAACTGAGGCAGGCCAAGGTGGATTAAACTACTCAACTTAGCGCGCTGATACTATAACAAGCCCAGTGTCCAGCTGCAGGTGACATGCTGAGGGACATAAATACACCACGAGTGATTATAAATAGCCCACTAAGTAGCTTTGAATAGAAACAGGCTTTAAATGTTGCACTTCTTAGCTGTAGGTGAGCTAATTATATAAAGCACATCTGTGTTAGTCTAGCAGGGCAACGTGTCTTGATGCTATTGATACAGTTGGCTATCAGGAGGCTAATGAGATCTGAGAATTTGGAAGATTATTTATACAACTACACATGCAGGGAAGTGTGGCTTCATTACACGTTGACTTTGTAGAAAGGTAGACGTCTCAAGGCTTTAGCACAGGAACGTAAGACTATCAGTTGATCATTATGGGTTTTTCCAAGGGCTGATGACAATGGTGGACATAACGACCAACATAATGCCAATACATGCCTGTACTTGTGTATTATATCATTACTTCATAGAATTTTTTTTCTCTTATTTTAAAAGTTCTCTCAAAATTTTCTGTTTTATTTTTTACACTTCAATACTTAGCAAACTAATAATTATTCATTTTATTCTGGGTCTTTTCTTTAATCTTACATGGTTTTGTTCATGGTTCTTAAAGATGATGCTGGATAAAATTAACATTCATTATTTTAAATAATACTTGATGAACTTCATTCAAACCTATTAAAACTTAACATACCCACTGAAGTGAAGACTTACAGAGGGTCAGATGGATGGATGTATAAATGGTCCTACGGACTGGTGGACGGACTGATAAACGGATATATAAATGGACAAATGGCAGATGGACAGATATATAAATGGACTGATGGATGCACAGATGAATATATAAATAGACTGACGGATGGATGAACGGACAGATATATAAATGGACTTAAGGATGGTCCGACAGATGGATGGATGTATATATAAATGCATGGACGGACGGATATATAAATGGACTTAAGGATGGATGGACGGATAGACTAATGGATGGACGGATGGATAGACATATAAATGGACTTAAGGACGGATGTATAACTGGACGGACAGACATATAGATGGTAGATGATGGACGGATGGATGGACAGAAATATAAATGGACTCAAGGATGGATGGACAGATGGATGGATATATAAACTGACTGATGGATGGATGGATATATAAATGGACAGATGGAAGGGAATATAAATGGACGGATGGATGGATGGGTGGATGGACAGATGGATATATAAATGGACTGATAGATGAATGGATGGACGGACGGATGGATAGACATATAAATGGACTTAAGGATGGATGTATAAATGGACGGAGAGACATACAGACGGATGGATGAATGGATGGACGGATGGATGGACGGATATATAAATGGACTTAAGGATGGATGGACAGATGAATGGATATATAAACTGACTGATGGATGGATGGATATATAAATGGACAGATGGGTGGATGGATATATAAATGGACGGACGGATGGATGGATGGATGGGTGGATGGACAGATGGATATATAAATGGACAGATGGATGGACGGAAGGTACACTAATCAAATGAAAAATTACATTGTTCAATTACTCAATCATAATTTACACTAATCAAATGAAAAATTACATTGTTCAATTACTCAATCATATTATTTAAGCTCCAAGTTTTCACAACAAAACCCACTCAATTTCTCTCCCAAAAACCCACTCCTCAAAAGTAGCCCAAAACTAGCCCAATCTAGCCCCCCTGGTAAATTCGTATTTCAGGAGCTAAATATGACATTATTAGTAATCAACCTGCGGACATCAAAAACAACCCGCTGCAACAGTGGTAAAGTAGCCCATTTCCGTGGGAAAACCGCAGACTTGGCAACACTGGAAGGGAGAGACTTGATAGTGTTAAATAGTGTTTAATGTTCAATCATGTGGGAGTTATTAGAGCCATATAAATTATACTGGTCTAACATTGTGGAGAAGAGTGGAGCATTTGCTTGGGTTGTGGACTGGTGCACACATGCTAATACTGCTTTGTTCAAATGGCATTTAATGCTTAGATTTAATGAGCATGTTGAAATTCTGTAAGCAAATTATGTCTGTTTAACATTTTCAGTACAGATGGATGGACAGACAGACAGACAGATGTACAGACAAACAGATAGATGGACAGATGGACAGATATTTAGATAGATGGACAGACAGACAGAAAGACAGAGATGGACAGACAAACAGTTAGATGGATACACAGAAAAACACAGATAGTTAGACAGTGAGATCAGTCGGTTTTTGAGACATGACTGTGTGTGTGAAAGACAAAGACATACACAGTAAGAGAAAGCAAACAAAAACAGATCCAAGTCTTTCATTTCGCCTCACCCACCCACTGTATACACAGACTCAAAACACTGGTTGCCACAAGAAATGCATGAATCACTGAGCAAATAAATGCAGGGTTTTGCCTGCACAGAGAATAATCAGGCAGCCGCCTCCGTCAAATTTTGTGCCACCTCTGGCTGTGGACAAAACTCAGACAGGCAGTCACATGCAAGCGTCACTGAATAGTGTCCATTACAGTGCATTTAAAAGGGCGTCTTATTTACTTTGAATAGGTGATGTCTTGCGTTGCAGAACTGAACTGTGGATCTGTTGTGTAACGTCACTGGCATTGTTCGTCGCAGAAACTGAAAATTGTTCAACTTTTCAAGTGTCAATGCAGGCGTCAGCCAATCAGATCGCCTTATGCAAATACTAGAGCAGATGCTAGCCAATCGTGGTCATGCAACACAAAATTTGCTACTTATTAGATTGTGTTTTATTAACGTCCACACCTACCCAAACCCTAAAAGTGTTTGTTTTAGCCAGTTGAAGGGTGGGTACTATGCATGCACGTGATCAGGTGGTATCACCACTGTCTTATTTTAAGCCAGGAAAAACCCTGGCATAGAAAACACATCTAATGACGCAAATGATCACACCTAGATTGGTTCTGATCCAACTCAAGGGGAAGAATTTGAGAGTGTGACTGGGAATCGCTATGGTCATGCACTTTGTTTAGTGTTTAACTACTTAAATTCAAGTACAATCATTACTTTCTTCTTTTTTATACAGTCAAAGGCTGACTGCTAGCTAAGGAAAAAAAGCTGTAGAAGAGAAAGAAAGCATGACGAAGTGCAGAAACTTTCCAGGGCTTTTATTGGACCGCACCCGTCGTGTATACAAGAACAAACTGTACGTTGTCAATGGAAACTGTGACGTCTATGTCTGAGAAATACTTACACTGGCTTAATGACTAAACTGGGCAGTAAGGCTGACCAGACTTTCTACTCAATTTCTTTTCGAGAATGGATACCACTATACTAGATGTTTGGAAAACCATGCTAATAATATGCCAAAACGTGAAAGGAAATTTTTTTTTTGAAAGATGATGTTCGATGATTTGAACGGCAGCTTAAATGGCAACTCTAGTAGTGCCAGAGTTATAAATCAGTCTATAAAAGTTTTCAGATTTCTAGGTCAATTTATAAATGATAATAATAACAATGATTATTATTATTACTTTAAGTATCCTACCAGATCACATGGCTGGTTTTAGCAGGGTGCTAATACTTTTAATCAAAATTTATATTGTGATATTAAAAGTATTATTTTAATACTCACACCCCTATTCATTTATTTGTTCATTTGTTTGTTTATTCATTATGTCTGATTCATTTCTTGAACAGAATAAGCACTTTAAAACAGCCTTCATATTTGGGTATCGTAGTAATGATTCTTCACTCTGTCCTGAGAGACCTTACAACATTCTGACGTATTACATGGCCTTAAAGAAAACAAAATTCTGTCATTTTGGCTCATGAAGAGGAAATAACTAATAGTTCAGTCTTCAGTCATAGTTACACTTTTAGCCAAAAAGAAATTAAAGACTGATGCAGTAATGTCATGTGAAATACTGGAAAA
This sequence comes from Labeo rohita, assembly GCF_022985175.1. NCBI lineage: Eukaryota > Metazoa > Chordata > Actinopteri > Cypriniformes > Cyprinidae > Labeo > Labeo rohita. Next base: position 33,656,512 of record NC_066870.1, read on the forward strand.
TTCACCAACCACAGTCTCTTATCTACATGTTTAAACACAGCTTAAGTACAGAAGTTTTAAATATTAGTTCATGGATTTAATGTAATGCTGTCAACCTCACAATATTTTCTGTAGTCAATGTCAGGCTTTTGTAAAATAAAAAAAAAAAAAAAAAAAAAAAATAAAAAAAATAAAATAAAATAAAATAAAATAAAATAAAATAAAATAAAATAAAATAAAATAAAATAAGAAATATATCCTAAAAATAAAATTAAATAAATACAAGTTAAATAAAAGAAAACTACAAATAAATTAAAAAATAAAATAAAATGAGCTAGATATGGACATGAAAAATATATGCCATACTTCAATGAAGCAGATATAACTCTTGTTGACTTTATTTCATGTCTGTTTGAGCACAAATATTTAAATGACCAAATGAATCCTGAAAAATAAACATAACGCATGTGTACGCGTTAATGAGCTATCTGAACTACTTTTCACCATGGTAGCATCAAGTGTTTGTAGTGCCATTTCCACTATCTGGAATGTCTGCTATGGCAACCACAATCATCACGCTTCTATTTTTACATCTCTTGAAAGTCTTTAAAAGGGAAGCATCCTGTTAATGGAGGACTGGAGATGGATACAGAGGAAAGTGGCAATTGCTGCCGACAGGTTTTGTATGAGTCAGCAATCAACGCACTTTGCCTACAACATGTGGCACAACAGTTGACAGAATCACACTCAAACTTTCAACTTCTTAAGCATATATTATGCTTTGCATTTAAATTTACAATTTCTGCACCATAAGCATGGTCACAGTGCACAACTAGTTAATAGTGAGAATTGGTTGCTAAACTAAAGTGTTACAGTGTCAATAAACTGATTCTCCACATTTACTCTCTTTCAGCGTTTCTTCACACCATTACTTCAATAAACTGTAAATTATTGTCCACAGTATGAAGCTGAAAGTGCACATAGATGACACTATCACATGGAGGTCATGTTAGATCAATTATGGCAAAAGAAGTTTTTATTTACTATAATTTTAGAGATTGCACAATATTGATTAAATGGGGCGCAAATGAGGATTCAATTTTTCAAATTGAGGAAGACAATTTTGTGTTACACAGCATAACATTAGCAGCCAAATAGTTGCTCAATGCAAACTAAACTCTTTTAAATATTAGTTTTGACAGTCATACACATGCCAATGCGGCTGCTGTACTTTCCGCTGCATTTAACACATCTATCATGCATTCCTGAAAATCAGTGCAGATTTTATATAATATAAAGAAAATCTGCAGATCCGGTTTTGGTCTTGCAACTGAAGAATTCGAATACACACAAACAACTCATCAAATGTCACTCCATGTCTTTGTTGCAGAGACCTTACAATAACCTCAGAAAAAAAGTAGGTGAGAACAGAGACTAGAAATGACGTCAGAGTTTCTCAGGAGACAAAAACGTGATGAAAGGGTATACAAATGTTATGGTTTACTGTCTGTTGCCAAACCAAAACTCTTCCAGAGGGCTTCATTGTGCCTGCATGCAACCTTTTGGCAAAGAGCAGCTAGATGACTAAGTCAATAATATAGTCTCCAAGGTGATTAATCTAGAAACTGTGCATTCCAAATTAAGCTTGTCACCTACAGTAAATAAATCTTTAACGATGTTAAATATTGTTAAAAGTTGCATGTAGTCTGTCAATTAACTGCATACAAATTAAAGCAATAAAACATAATGAACATAATGCTGATGCAGTTAGACATGTCATTCTGCAGGATGTGTGAAGTTAAAGATATTTTAACTGTCCACCATCAGGTTAAAAAGAAAAAAAAAAGCCATCACCCAAATTGTGTCATTCGCATAGCCATGCATGAATCTGCATCTTCAAACTGACTTTGTATGTAATCTACTCAAATATTCCTATTGTAATCTACTGAAATATTTGCTCTAGATAACTTGCGGGATGTTTTGAGAGTCATTTATGTGCATAAAAACATTGCATAATGCTCTCCTGCATTTTCTGATATGTCAGCTCTTTGCTGATTGGCTTGCGCAACAACGCATCATGCAAATTTTTTCTCTCAAGATGAAATTTTTCAACTTGCGAGGAAGACATGATTGAGGCATATACTGCACATTTGTGCCAAATGCATCACCCAATTTGCATCACCATTTGCATCTTTGCATTGATTTTGTACGTAATCAACTCAAATATTTACATCGCGTTATTGCTCTAGATTGCTCGCGGGATGTTTTTCGTGTCACTTGCGTGAATAAAAACATTGCGTAATGCTCTCTTCCATTTTCTGAAACAAACAGACGTGTCAGTAAGGTCTTCGCTGACTGGCTTACGCAACAGCGCGTCATGTGAATCTGCTCAAGTTGAAATTTTTCTATTTGTGTGTAAGACACGAATGAGGCATATATCATACATTGGCAGCAACTGCATCACCCAATTTATGTCTTTTTCTTTGCCCGGTGCGAATTTGTGTCTATTCGGATCGGTGCATTGACTTTGTCAGAGAGCAGGCGGTTCAAATGCATTCATAGAGCGTCTACACTATGATAGCAACCTGGTCAAATCTGGCAAATCTCTGGAAGTGGTCAAAAGTGGGCAAGCTCAAAAGTTTTAGACCCATTTACACCTGTATTTAACAACCATTTGTAATCGGATTTGCAAATATTACATCTTAAAACCAGACAAACTGGTCTCAATCTGCTCTCTAGCGCCCAAGCTCATGAATCAGTATATTGTTTATATAAATCCTGGCACTGGTACCCCCAGTACCCTGGCTCACTACACGTTGGGACAGTCATTACTCAATTTCCAACAACATGACTATGTACAATGTCAACGTACAACATTGTAAAATGTTCAGGTTCAGGTTCAAAAATATGGTTTGTCTTTTCAAATCTTCTATCACATATAATTATATTAATCAAGTTGGCTCATGCATTTTATGTTTCACTATTCAGAAATGTGACGTAATTTCCGGTAAGGGAGCATAGTGAGCATAGTGGTTTTTGCAGTGTATTGTGGGATTTTTTTTTAGGAAGCAAAAGTTCCACTGGAAGGATTTTGTGGTTGAGAATTTAGACCCTAACTACTAAATTAGGGAGCAGATTGAGATGCACCCAGGGGTCCCAAAACAATTTGGACACCTGAGTACTTACTAAATAATATGATGACATTACATTTACCAAAAGAAGTTTGTTAAGTGTAAGTGATAAACTAAAGCATCTACATGAATTGGGGCCATGGCATGTCTCAAACAGAATAGAACTAAATTACCTTTTGTTACTCCCCGATGACTCTAACAGTGCCGAGTCCTTGCTTCGGCTATTGGAGCTCCCGGAAGACTCATTGCCATGAGACTCATTTCCATGGGAGTCATTACCGTGGGACTCATTGCCATGGGACTCCGTTCCACTCCCGCTGGACCCGCTACTCTTCATCTCCACATCCTCATGGAGAGAACGTGCCAACTTCCGGTTGTTGTGGGGCGAGGCAGGTGGGTCTTGGCTACTGTCGCTACCTTCAGACGCCAGGCCGAGTTCGGCCCCCTCCGCGTAACTGCCCATGCGATGCAGCGTTGACATCGAACTGCATCCGGCTCCTTCGACCTGCCCCTCCAGGGAGGAGAACAGGTACGGTTTGGATTCCGAGTCCTCAGACATAGAACCGGATTTGAAGATGTAAAGCAAGGAGCCAGCAGATCACCCCATCTTCATGGTGGGGCGTACAGCAGGAATGAGGACGACACTCGGATTTCTACGGGAATAAACAGAGACAGAAAATGAGTCATTTACAATGCAAAAATCAAAGTCTTGTTTCCAGTGCAGAAACCAGGGCGAGATAGGACAGAGCTAATCTGAATGCAATCACTCCACAGGAGATAAAATCATACTTTCAGTTACACGCTCTTCTTCTAAAAGTTGAAAAAGTCAAACTCACATCAAAGTGATGCACGCACAACCCTGTCTGATCCACTACTGTGTTAAAATCTATAGACAGGTCAAGCCTCTGTCTGGTCCTGTAGAGCCTAAACTGAGTCTTCAAAGGTGGGCGTCCCTGCCATCACCTCGGTCGTGTCTGTACAGTGTCCTTTAGCTAAACAGATGTGGCATTTCGGCCTGTAAACATTGCCTCCTTCAAAGGATTAATCCCAGCAAGTGCACATGAAAGATGCTAGACAGCTGTCTGGACCAACAACAGGTCCTGACTGGTTTTCATCCCTTCATGTTGCCATTAAAATGGCAGGGGGAAAAAATAAACTCTTATCCCTAGGCTCTAAAGAAATAAATAGTCGTCTAACCAGGGCCAAGTTTCCTGGTCCTAGTAAGGAACTGAGATTAAGGAAGGACACCTTCAGGTTCCTGATTCGTGACTTACCACTCTTTTACAGGATTGGAGGATTGACAGTAGAGTAGAGCACGTTAGTGGATTACCAGTGTGACCAAGACCTGACTAGATTTACTATGCATGGCTTGTACATTGTGTTATTACATACATACAGTACTACTAGAACACTGGTGTGAACTTGCATCAAATTATTTCACTAAAAATGAATTTGCATCATTCATTTGCTAAAAATGACCCTGTGACAAGTTGATTAAAACTCACTGGAAAACGGCTCAGAAAAAAATATCAATTTATTTCTAAAAAGGCATAGCAACATGTTTTTATTTGCCAATTCCACTTTTATATTTTGCGATTTATGCAATACAATTCATACAGTTCTTAAAACTTGCGTATCTAAAAACATTTTTGGGAAAAAGCCCCAAAATAAAACATTTAATAAAATAAAATCATAATACGTTTCTTTTTTCTTTTCTTTTTTTTTTTTTTTTTTTTTTTTAAAGAAGTCTCTTCTGCTCACCAAGACTGCATTTATTTAATTAAAAAATACAGAAAAAAAGTAAAATAAATAAATAAGCAAAAAAATGTTTTAACAATTTAAAATTTGAATAAAGAACTGCATTTATTTAAAACATACACACGTAACAATATACACTACCATTTAAAGGTTTGGGTTGGTACAAAAATATTAAGCATCACAACTTTTCCACCACTGATATTAAATCAGCATATTAGAATGATTTCTGAAAAATCATGTGACCCTAAAGACTTGAGTAATGATGCTGAAATTTCAGCTTTGAATCTCAGGAATAAATCCATTTTAAAGTATATTAAGATAGAACTTCATTATTTTTAATTGTAATAATATTTCACAAAATTACAGTTTTTACTGCATTTTTGACCAAATAAACGCAGCTTTAATGAGAAACTAAAATATTTTTTTATAAAATCAATAGCAATGCACATTTTGGAATAATACAGTTAAATATCTTGACTCTAAAGAGACAAGTGACATAAGCGTCTGCCCCCTAATTACAACTTTTCTTGTCCTTGACTTGTTGGAGACACGTTTCTTTGTCATTCTCACGTGTAAATAAAGCAGTCCTGCCCACCGTATTGAAATTCAGGAAAACTATTGCCTTTATATAATCCACACTATACTACCATTATGCCAACCCTACCTGGTATGTACGTCAATGGTTTATGACTTGGTGCCCTACCCAACTCACACCTGTTTGATTTATTAGCACTGTGAGATGTTAATATGTCTGGCTGAGTGCCTACTGTAACCCAGTAACCTACAGGGCGATGACACGGCGCCGTGGCTAACCTTTGGATTTCCAGTTATACAGTAACTCACTGGTCAGGCAGTATGACACTGTTAAACCAAACAGAAAATTAAATAAAGAGACTGTATCAGCTATTAAGCTGCATATTTGACGCAAGTCAAATAAGCTTATGTAAACCCCGGCACGTGAAAACGTGGCTTTCAGAATTTTAGAGTGAATCTTTAACTATAACCTTTTAACCTAGTATAAATGACTTCTTTAAAGTCATATAAATCAGGTGATCTAGAGATGTGACCTTCAAATGACACATTATTAGCCATTAATGTGAACTTTATTTAACCCCTAAAGGCGTCTTCCTGTGATATACGTTGCCTGGGGGGCATGAAGAAGAACACTGCATTTTAATATCATTACAGCTGACAGACCTATATTGATATCTCTTTCTAATACAATCATAGGTACTGCTGAGAACAGCACATTGGCTAACACATGATCTGCGGTGGCTGGTAAAAACTAAACGGAACATATCATTTGCAACACAATTTGGAAGCACATCAAAGCAAATGTAACATTTTACAGCCAGACTACTTTGCCTTATAATAATGCGTGTAACTATTACATGATGAGACTAACTTTACAAGGTCCTTGCTATCTTCTTATTAGCATTTAAGTATAAAAACATGCTGTTAATAATAATAAAAAAAAAAAACTTTTTGCAATGTCAATTATATATACACATCACAACTATACCATTCTGTACTGTTGCATTGTTAAAAAGCACAAAGACATTATACAATGCAACTCAAAGCAATAAAGCCAACCGTATTCAAAATCCTCACTTTACAAGGCAAATTTATGTACCTCCTGGGCCTCTTAAGCAAACTTTGCCTGCCAAAAATATCAGGTCCAAGTCCACTGCCAGCACTGTTTAACAAGTCTATACTCACAATCTCCCTGCCAATTCAGCATTTTATTTTCAGGTCACTGAAAGACCAACTACTGCTACTCCATAGTAGACTCGCCGAATTCGGCTGTGTTTGACTACAGCATATAAAAAAACAGAAGTCAAGAAAGATAAATGGAACAAGAACAAGCTTTTCATAAGTTGAATAAATCTAATTATATAGGCCTGCAGCAAAATAGTTTATTGCAAAGACACCTGATCATCAGTATCTTTCATTGCATTCCAAAACGACTTAAAACGCAAACTTTTAATAACCAATATTGTAATGTTAGCTAAGTAAAAAAACCCTAAACCTAATGATATAATAAAACATGAACCACATAACCACCTTGCAGGCAGTTTTATAACTCAGTATCAAGTTAGAAACATTTATGTAACTGATTGTGCAGCAATGGCACATGGACTACAACATGATTTATATAAGGACTTACATAGTTTACATAGAGCATTGAATGCAAATAGTTCACATTCCTCAAATGCTTACATTTTAAAACATTTAGAACTAATTTATATTTTTCTGTGGTGCACATACTTCTCAGACAAGAAGACCAGAACATTTCTCGGATGCACTTCAGTAATTGCATTTGGCATCAAAAGCAAAAGTATATAACATGTAATTCAATGTAAGCGTCTGCCCCCTAATTACAATGTAAGTTTAAGGTCAGGGTTTAAAGTTATAAGGTAAAGTATAAGGTACTGTAAACAACTGCACACCAATGTGATTTTTCATGAACAATACCAGGAGGCAAAAACAAATGAACACACAAAGAACCCTAAATGGTGATGTCAGTTGTAGTTGGAAAATGTTTTGACTCAACCCCCCGTACCATTGATATTAGACATTGAGTGCACCAGTCCTGAAAAAGATTAGACACAGAGATTGATGTCTGTGTTCCATGATGTCATGGCGCGAATCCTGTGCCATCAGGTCATGGCTTAGAAATACACTATTTGAGAGTAGCATGTGACAGGAAAACTGGTCCTAGGCTGTAGCTGTACTATGCAATCTGCTGACACACATTTGTGTGTTTAGACCATGTTGAGAACATCTGATAACCTTTACAGATTCATGAACTTACAGAACCACAATATACAGCCTAGTTTCATATACTGTTAGTTTGAGTATCAGCAGAGCTTTCCATTTGTTTAAAAACAGGTTGAAGAGTGAAAACGAACCCATATTCAGTACTCAGGACAGTTGATGTAAAATTCACTGGTCCAGACTGAATGTTCATCATTTGCACATTTAGGTGATTTAAAATAATTTTTTTACCAAAAAACAACAACAACAAAAAAAACCACTCAATTTGTCAACCAGATAACAAATACCAAATTTAGTTTTCTTCTCATCTTCTCGTGCTTGAACAGACAAATTTTAGTCAGTTTAATAGTTTTTACTGTGGTATCAAAATCTGATTCAAGAATTGTGAAAATTCTACACTTCTGTGTTGCATCAACCTTAATTATTAGGGATGCACGATATTGGATTTTATCCGACATGCAGATATGTTTCAACTAATTTTGGCCGATAGCCGATGCCGTTACCGTTGTATTTCCTTTTGTTTCTCAGTCGCTGCATTTTTTTTTTCAGAAAGATGCAGTGGTAACCTTAACATTTTATTTTAAGATTTAACATTTGTAGATGGTCTAAAGCAAAACAGTTGTAAAAATTCTGAAAATCTTTTAGAGCTCATAATGTTTAAATACTACACATTAATGAATAATCATATATATTAAAATGTTTAATTTTCAAGTGTTTGTGATTTTTTTTATTAATGTATAATCTATAGATTCTGACCTCTAATCATCATTCAGGCAAAATTTGCTTTAAGAGCGAGCCACACTGCTGACATGATCTAATCGCTAGCACACCCTGAGCAAATGTAAGTTATTCCTTTTATCAGCAAGACGTATGTGACCCTGGACCACAAAACCAGTCATAAGGTTCAATTTTTCGATTCATGATCTGAAAGTTGAATAAATAGTCTTTCCACTGATGTATGGTTTGTTAGTATAGAACAATATTTGGCAGAGATACAACTATTTCAATATATGGAATCTGAGGGTGCAAAAAAAAATAAATAAAAAATAAATAAAAATATTGAGAAAATTGCCTTTAAAGTGGTCCAAATTAAGTTCATAAAAATGCATGTTACTAATCAAAAATTTAGTTTTGATATATTTACAGTAGGAATATTACAAAATATCATCATGGAACATGATCTTTACTTAATTTCCTAATGATTCATAAAAGAAAAATCAATAATTTTGACCCATACAATGTTTTTTGGCTATTGCTACAAATGTACCCCAGTGATTTAAGACTGATTTTGGTCCAGGGTCACATATCAGCATAATTTTTCGTATCGGGTCGATGCCGATATTTACATTTAAAGCCATTTTTGGCCAATTCCGATACTGGTCCGATGCAAAGTTACATGCGTCAAACAATGAAAAAAGAAACTTTTGTTGTAACTATTAACAAATATGTACAAATTACTATTTGTCATTTTTTGAGAATTTGAATGAATGAATGAATGAATGAATGAGAGTATAGGTGTGTGTGTAGAGATGGCCTGAATAGGCCAGCAGAAAAAAACTTTAGTGTTGAGAAATTTCTGTTATTAACTACATGATTTTGACCTATTTCAGTCAATGGAAACTTCCATGAATGTTCCATTGTCGTTCTAAAGTTTACTTTCGAAAGCAGAAAACAAGCATACTTGTCATTGAAAAACTACCTGCTCGCAGCCTTATTAACATTCAACAAGTTACAATGTGACTCACTAATTGATGCAATGATGTAGTTGCTTGAGTGTCATCTAGCCTTATATAATACTAACGTCTTTGTGGTAGTCATGTTCCAAAGTGTCCTCATAAACAGCTGTTTGGTAACAATGCAGGGAGCAGACAGCCAGCTAACCAAATCTTTCCAAGAACACACGTGTGATTGGGGTTACACAAGGGCAGGTGTGGAGACCTCCAGATTAGATTGTGTAAGTGTCTCATCCTTCTGCTAAACCTAAATTCGGCATGTTTTCTTTATGCATAATCGCAATGCAGAGAGGAGCATTTGAGACCTCTCAAGCTTCTATAAGAAGCACGCTTTAAAAAGACAATTCAGACTGAATACGGTGAAGCTTCTGGTATCTCCAAATCAAGATGTGCGTGCAAAGAGAACAAATGGCAAACATTTATCCTGGTATCTAACAGAACGCAACAAGCATATCCAGCCACAACTGGTTTTAACCAGACCTTTCTCCCTCTCCGCCTCAGAAAAAAGCACTTTATCAATCAATTACGTATTTACACTCCTACTCGTCCACCTACATTAGGTGCACGGATGAACACCAGAGAAGGTGAAAGTGGCAGGAACAGGTTAGCAGCTGGAAAATCCCTCAAGGGAAAATCACAACTGCGTTATCTCAAATCTCATACGTAGAGATTTCACTTCCTTTGTGTGGGTCTGACCCATTTTGGAAAGTTACACACTCATGAAATCAAAGGCATACAGAGAATGATATATGACAGTGCACTTTATGAGGTCCATGACTATATATGAGATTCTCTCTGCACTAGACAATTATGTAATGCAGTAAAACTACGTTTGCATGCCAAACACTTGTAAAAGTTGACAGTTTGCCACAAATGAAACTGCACTTACTTTCACTGCAATTATATTCACCACATGGAACCACTTAGAGATTTACAACTGTTTAAATAACCTAAAGTTGCACTGCAACCATAAGCGACATTCCTGCTCCATACAGAACACAATTACTTGTATTAGGCTTCAAATATGACAGCATTCTTTACATGTGCATGTTCACAATTAAAAAAAATAACACTATAAAATATCTGCAGCAAATCACTTACTGCAAAGTACAACTGATCTTTCAATGCACTCCAAAACGACTTAAATGAAAACAAAATTATGTTAACCCAGTAAAGATAAACAACAAAAAAAGAAAAACTAATGATATAAAACACAAACCACATTGCAGGCTGTTTTATAACTTATAACTTAACACACAAAAAATTAATTCATTTAAAGAAAAAAAAAAATCAATGTAGAAAAAAGAAAAAAAAAAACTTGCAATAAGTATATATATAGCTTTAAAAGTATATATATAGCTTTGAACATGATCACATCCATGATCCACATTCCATCACTGCCCTGTTTCTCGTCTACCACTCAACAGACTGAAGTTTAAACTTGGAAAGATAATATCTTGCTTTGGCTTGACGAACTATGCGTGTGGCATTCAGCCAGCAACAGTCCGTAAATACATAAAAATGCACCCGAGGACAGTCTTTGTGCGTCACCACTTCCTTCCCTCCTACTGCCTCTGCCGCTGCAGCCAATCCCATTTCAACGGCCAACGCTTTTAGCCTATCTTGTTGAGTGAGTATTGATATCAGACACCTCACCAAAAACTGCTCACCCACACTATCTCTATTACAGCCTGAGTACAAAGTTCAACAATGAGACATTTGGCACTACAGCATGTATCTGAAACAGCTTTGTTTGAAGAAAGCCATTGTTTCCACTCACACTTACATAGATAAAGCCGGCATTTTATAGAATCAATGACAGCTGCTATCTACACATTTACCCTTAATAGTAAATGCTAAAGTGGAATCTCTATCTTATCTAGTATTAGCAGCTGAGATTACTTGTATGCCCAACTACTGTTAGGAGCAAATGATGGTCAGTTCCTGATTACGTCAGTGCTGCATGCTACCCATTATTCCAGCATGTCTATGTACAAAAATAGATCTAGCAATTACACATCTCTAGTTTCTCATTTGGATCAAGCTGTGCAACATTCACTGTCATGGGCAAGAAAATAGATTAAACACAAGGCAGAACAGCAAGAAAATTGATAATCTACTTCCAATTTAAAAAATGCAGCATCTGGGAAATCAAAGCAGATGTTGAATGAAAACAGAAATTTTGGGAAATGACTGCAAACAAAGTATGAATCAGCTTCCAGAAAAAGACAAGGGAAACAAATATGCTGAAAAAGAGACACCTCAGCTGGCTAACTTTTTATTTAATCACAAAATGTACCAATATTATTGCCCAGCTCTTTACATAAAGTTGCTGACACTAGTTTAATTGCATAGGCCTATATATACTATATATATGTTCAGCTCTTCTTTCAGTTTAGAAATTTTACATTTTAATCTGCTTAACGTGACAAACATGAGCATATTGAGATGATATGAACATGAACATCATGATTTTCTGTTAAGCTCTTTCGAAATATATTGTGAAAAGTGCTATTAAAATACATTGTGACTCAACTAAACAGTTTATTTATTTCAATGCACATGCAAGTTTACGTGCTTGATACATTAGAGGCGGATTAAGGTATTTGGAGCACCTCTTGTAGGAGTAGGTCAGTTTTAATAGCCTCCCCACCTCTGCACATCTGACTTCAAGCCTGGCTACCCGGCATACGCCGCAACATAACTGGACAACTGCCAACTTCAGGCTATATTTACTCTTTTAAAATCAATTTAACAGCCAAGCACAGCCAGAAATAACAATTCAGTCAGCATTTACTGATTTTCATGTTGTACCAAAGTCGTATTTGCTTTTGTGGAACACAGAAGGAGATGTGAAGCAGAAGGATAGTTTCAGTCACCATTCACTTTCATTGTGTAATAAGAAAATTCAATGAAAGTGAATGGTGACTGTGATCATTCAGCCTAACATTTCCTAAAGAAATCAATATAGGTTTCCTGTATTCCTTAGTTAAAATGACCACATACTAGCAGTGATATTGATTTTAATTTTATGTGATTAGTAAAAAACCATATGCAATAAGTGCTTCATTGTCTCTAAATCTAAAACTGTGCATCAGAGGCATGTGTTCCAGCAAGACATTATCTAACATACATGACTTTACTCGTGACAATTATATATACAGCCTGCAATGACGTATAATGACCGCATCCAGACCCATACTGTAGATGAGGTTGAGATTCATTCATTTTTGCGAGGGACATGTGTGGCAAGCCATTTAAACATTTAGTCTTTTATTATCAGTATCTACTTTTATATCACTACAAGTTGTTTTTTTAAGTACTAGTAAGTAGAGTAACACTTACATTTTCCTACTTATTTGTACTGATACTTATTCACTAGAAACTATTATCTATTTCTTACATTAGCATACAAATATTTCTTAGTTACGTGAATGCCTACTAGCATACATTCCAGTTATACTATAACAAAGTGAATAATATTTATTTGTTAATTGCCAGAATTTAACCCTGCTGCTATTAAGAACATTTTTAAATAAGTTACTAACTGAATTCAAACTATTCATTCATAATGAATGAATAAATATGAGTAAATTTTAAAAAGTTATAAGTATTGCATTTATTACTAGACATGTAAAAATAAGTACTAGTAAAGGGGAAAACATACTAGTTTTAAGGAATAAATGTTAAAATGGCTTGCCATGACAATGAGGCTAGTAGGCTGGCACATAACTGAGTTCTTGCCTCATACTTCTAGCAAAATATATAACGACAGCTGTCTTAGCAAATAGGGTGCATTTAAATTTTAAAAGTTATATATATATATATTTTTTTTTTTCAGTTAAGAAAAACACGGAGAACAAAAAGATAGTGATATATAGGGCTTTACTCTGGAGCACTGACCGGAGATGACCTAATCGCTGACACAGTTATGCAACGTGAAAGTTAAAAACATTTAAAACACTTATCTTTGACATATTTTTGAGCGTATGATGTATTTGACATATGTGACCGTGCATCTATATTAACATCACTTTGTGTACACGACTTGTTTATGAAACACTGGTCACATTGCAGTCAATGGAAAGTGTTATACAACAGATCAACCGCCAGCTCTTTAAAACATAAATGTATCCTACCTGACAACTTAAACAACCTTCCTTTTCGTACAGGATGGACGTCTCAAAGCAGGTCCCCGTCCTGTCCTGCTAAAATTCCGGCTAAATAAAATATATTCCTAAAATTCCAGTCAAGCCGCAGCGTCACTTTGACACACTTCAGCTCCGAGAGCTCTCTCACACCGCTGCCCTGGATCTCCGGAGCTCGCAGCATGACCTGAATTCAAACACCTCCCACTGAGCGCTCCCATTGGTCAATCCCCGCTTATTCGCGTGAGGAAAATGCGGAAATACCAGAAGCGCGCTGTGATTGGCTGAAGGGACCGCCAGTCTCTTTACATAAGTATGTCATACGTCTCACGTGGACACCCATGGCCAGTGACGGCGTGCGCTGCGTATGGGCAAATCAGTAGTAAGAGAAAGCTGGTGAATGGGACGCTGACGAGGGAAAAGAGTGTGGTTGGTCCGGGGAAGCCGAGTACGCTGAACTGTTATACAAACGGTTATACAAGTGTGTGTACAGTCAATGTGGTCTCGCCCTGTATGCGCGAAACACGGCATGTGATGCTATTAGAATAGCTTATATAGACGTGCGTGATTGCTCGAAACCATCCAGCAGGTATTATAGAAACATTAAGGATATTTTCCAGTAAGCAGCACTATGTTAGAGTAATGCATGTATACATGTATTTATAACAAAGTGTAACACTTTCCTGTTTAATTCAGGCACATTTGCCATTTCATAACGTAACATCTCACATTACCTAATACATAACATCTCATACAGGTGCTATTGCACAACATCTCGTGTATTTCATAAAACATTTTTGCCTTTAGTTATCAAACTGCATAGTGTGGAGCTGCAGTGTCAGTGCAGTCACTTTGCCCCTTCTTTGCAACAAATCCATTTGTGACCCTGGACCACAAAACCAGTGGTAAGGGTCAATTTTTTGAAATTGAGATTTATACATCAGCTGAAAGCTGAATGAATAAGCTTTATTGTTAGGATAGGACAATATCTGGCTAAGATATAATCTGAAAATCTGGAATCTGAAGGTGCAAATCAAAATATTGAGAAAATCACCTTTAAAGTTGTCCAAATTAAGTTTTTAGCAGTGCATATTACTAATAAAAATACGTTTTGATACACTTACAGTAGGAAATTTGCAAGATATCTTAATTGAACATGATCTTTATGATCGATAATGTTGACCCGTACAGTGTATTTTTGGCAATTGCTTCAAATCCATGCTTCTTATGACTGGTTTTGTGGTTCGGGTTCACATTTTCATTACAAGGTTTTATCCTTGTACAGTAGGTTATATGATACCCTGTAGGCTGTATGTGTTTCAGAAAGCACAAAATAATAAACCAGTGTGAGTGGGAAAGACTCTCTCCATCTCCATCTGTTAGGAGATGCATCACCCTACCTTTTGCCAATAGTATAATTGTGCTTTCTCCTTTTTTTTTTTGAATGCGTTTATTTTTATTTCAAGAAAGCACACAGGCAATGTTCTAGTTCGACCTGCTAAAACAGGCATTTGCGTGATGGGTAAACACATTTTATTCTCTAGCGAATTGTGCTAATTGTGATAATGATTTCCAATCATTTGTGTTTGCATAGCTTGTTATATTAGTTCCAGCTACCATTTAAGCAATATCGCACGAGTGCTATTATACTGAATGTGGCACAAGGGTGAATGAAATCAGCGAGCACAATGGCCACAATATGCATTTTGATACCTTGAGGTGATCGAAATTTAATAAAAGAAGATGGATGAGATGTTTTCTATGATTTCCTTCTCACACAGAGCTCTTTAGAAGCATATCAATAACACCAGATGGCCCAGATGGCGTGTATCTCCTCCAATGTGGATCCACAAGACTGGATGTCAAATCATACCAGACTAATTCGAAGAACTCTCACAGATACAAAAACACTTTCTTCCTGTCTGTCACTCATTTTTGAGACTGTTAAGCAAAAACACAGGCATTATAAATCGTCAGTTGCTCTCTGCTATGTACAAGGCAGGTATTTATTTATACAGGCAAATTCATGTGAATTATTAACAGCTGATCATTAGTGTGATGTCTACATACTGCCAGCAGTTTCTGAGCACTAATGAATCTTGAAAGCCCAAAGACCACTGCATTAATATTTGAAAAAATTTGATCCAGTTAGCACTAAGAGAACATTGTGTTCTCCGTGTAATTAAAATATTGAAAAATGAAGCGTGTAAGTCTACAATGTGGCCTGATAGTGAGTATGAAATGACAGAAACAGGCTGAATAAGGATGGAAACCAACAAACTGACTCTGTACAACAGTTGATTTAGAGACATGTGGGTGCTTGTTGTCCCGCCGGAAGCACTTTATGATTGAAAAAGCCATGACTCAGTGAATTGAGTGGGACCCACTCTAATAGTTCCACTTTTATCATATACTCATCAGATAAAGGCTGTTTATGCTCTGTTTGAGTGTGTTTGTCATTGGTTCTTTTGGATTTTGTGAGATGATGTGAAAGTGACGCACGTAAAACATAACCGAAGGGCAAAACAATCCCATAACAAGGCTATTGAATGACGCATTCGACTGATTTGCAGCAAAAAGTGCACTTATTGTTTTATTAAGGGGTACTTTTATTTGGCATTTTATATGGCATTTCAGTTGCATTCAGACCAAAAGCTAGAACTATAACAATAGCAGTGAAGATGAGAATAGAATGTACAACTACAATAATAACGTCACAGGAACAATATCATTTAAATCACTTTCAGAACAATTTTTTCCGACTGATGAGTGATAAAAGCATTGAAATACAATCAAAATCCACCTGACTTATTAAAGCAGCAGATGACAAAACTGCACATGCACGTTTTAAAAAACAGAACATTATCTGTTATCATTATTATTTATAGCTATCATTCTTCGTTTGAACAGGCTAAGGACAATGAAGTCAAATGAAATATTTCTGTCACTCTCAGAAAAAAAGCGGTCACTGGGATGGTAACATTTGTAACCCTGGACCACAAAATGAGTTTTAAGTAGAATGGGTATATTTGTAGCAATTGGAAAAATGATCAATTTTTCTTTTATGCTAAAAATCATTAGGATATTACATAAAGATCATGTTCTATGAAGATATTTTGTACATTTCCTAACATAAATATTTAAACTTAAACGTAAAACTTAATTTTTGCTTAGTAATATGCATTGCTAAGAACTTCATTTGGACAACTTTAAAGGCGATTCTCAATATTTTGATTTTTTTTTTGCACCTTCAGATTCAAAATTTTCAAATAGTTGTATCTCAGCCAAATATTGCCTTATTAAACCATACATCAATGGAAAGCTTATTTATTCAGCTGAGACATATAAATCTCAATTTAAAAAAAATGACTCACATGACTGGTTTTGTGGTCCAGGGTCACATTTAGGTACTAATATATGACCCTGGACCACAAAACCAGTCTTGGATGGGTATATTTGTAGCAATAGCCAAAAATACATTGGATGGGTCAAATTTATCATTTTTTCTTTTATGCCAGAAATCATTTGGATATTAAGTAAAGATCATGTTCCATGACAATATTTTGTAAATTTTCCACTGTAAATATATCAAAACTTAATTTTTGATTAGTAATATGCATTGCTATGAACTTCATTTAGACAACTTTAAAGGCGATTTTCTCAGTATTTTAGATTTTTTTGCACCCTCAGATTCTAGATTTTCAAATAGTTGTATCTCAGCTAAATATTGTCCTAACAAACCATACATCAACGGAAAGCTTATTTATTCAGCTTTCAGATTATGTAAAAGTCTCAATTTTGAGAAATTTACACTTATGACTGGTTTTGTGGTCCAGGGTCACATATTTACATTTTAGGTAATATGCAGTTTTAAAGGGATAGTTCACTTAAAACGAAAATTTCCCCATGATTTACTCACTCTCAAACCATCCTAGGTGTATATGACTTTCTTTCTTTTAGACGAATACAATCAGAGTTATATTTAAAAATGTCCTGGCTCTTTCAAGCTTTATAATAGTAGTGAATGGGTGTTGAGATTTTAAAGTCCAATAAAGTGCATCCATCCATCATAAAAAGTAGTCCACACGGCTCCAGGGGGTTAATAAAGACTTTCTGAAGCAAATCGATGCATTTGTGTAAGAAAAATACGCATACATAAAACTTTATAAACCTAGCTTTCGCTAACTTATGCGCATACACGAGAGAATGGCATTTCAATGGATGTTTTATAGTCCAGTATTTTTAACGCCTGATTTATTCAAATGCTTATAATTATTCAAACACATTCTGGGTGTAAAATATTCTGCAGCTCCTTTAAACTGTCTGTGAATTCTTTGGTTTTCCTAATAAAATTTTATAACCTATATTAAATTGTCCATTACATGTGATTTATTCTGCTTTGATGTCCTACTTTGCACTCAAACTCAAACTCAATAACTTTTCTCTTTTTCATAACCAACTGCTTGCTATATTTGTAAAATGCCATCTGTTTGGTCTAATTTCATCAAAGTGTAAACTGCCATATTGAGTTCTATTCTCAAGACACAAACTCTAAAATCTCATCTCTTCCTCATTAATTAATAGCACTATATACATAATGCTGGAACATTTTATACTCACATGCAGATCAGAAATCAGATAAGACATGCTTTGTTTGTCTACTGTAAATAGATGGATGGAAGTAACGGTGAGGTTCATTAAAGCTAACAATATACCAATTTCATGTGCTACAGAGCTTTCAATTTCTTAAGCCTTAAAATACAGAAGCTAATCTCTTATTTAAAAGAACACTTTGTTCCAAGGATGTAATTTCAATGGGGAAACTGAAATCACATCTTAGATTTTTATTTATTCTCCGGCACTGTCTGAGAACACTTTAAAAAGCTGTTAAAACGTTTCATTGCACATTAATCACATTTCAAAGTTTCCTGTAGTAAGCTTCTAATATTGCTTGCCGTCTTCACCGGATTTTTCCACTGTCTGCTACATCTGTCTGGAAATGAAAAGAGGGAGTTGTCTTTTGGATCCGGTCCTGAGCATTACATCAACTACCACATATATATAAACCAGCAGCAGACATGAGCCGGACGGAAAAGGTTTTGGCGTGATGCCCGGTGAAAGCGTGCTGTCTCAGACCACAGCCTCTTCCCTCAAACTTTCACCCCTCCCCTCTCTTTTCCCTGTAGTGTGGAATTTAGAATGAGTTAAGCAGACAGCAGTACCTGCCATACATGAGCCAACTGTATTGTAAGGGGAAAAGTATTTTGTTTGCATATGTCCAGCATTTTATGTATTGGGTTACTTAACAAAAGACGTTTTTATTCTGCCAGTGTTTTTTTTTTTTTTTTAACCAGCAGAGTGCGACAGAATAACCCAGGAATAAAAATCATCTTCAGTTAATTATTTAATTAGCTATGACTTAAAAATTACTTAATTAAGAATTAGATATAAAAAGCACATATACCACATCATATATGTATCAAAAGTCAATTGCAATTGCAAACAAATGTCTAAATGACTAAAAGTCAAAATTGTAAAAAGGTTTTAAACAAACAAACAAGCAAAATAATAAAGTCATCTTATTTATTTATTTATTTTTGTGGAAGGATTATCAGTGTGACTATCAGTGACTTTATAATGTGAAAAACAATATAAAATGTTTACTTTTTAGCCATATATATTATAGTTTTATATTATGTTTCACATTAACAATGCTTCATAAAAGTTCATTGTTCAGGGTCAAGTTTATTGAGGTTACATGTAAATAAATAAATAAATAAATAAAAATGGCTATGAATCAAACATTTTATATTGTGTTTCACATTATGAAGTCATTACCAATGCTTTAAAAAAAATGTTCAAGTTCAAGTTTATTGAAGTTAAATAAATAAATAAATGGCTAAATCAAATGTCTTATATTCTGTTTTTGCTTTATAAAGTCATTTACATCGCTTCAGTTTATTGAAGTTAAATATAAATAAATGAATAAATAAATAAATAAATTAATAAATCATGTTTCACTTTATAAAATCATTAACAATGCTTCATAAATGTACATTGTTCAGTTTCAAGTTTATTGAAGTTAAATAAATAAATATAAAGTTTTATATTGTGTTTCATTTTATAAAGTCATTAACAATGCTTCATAAAAGTTAATTGTTCAAGTTCAAGTTTGTTGAAGTTAAATAAATAAATAAAGTTTCATATTGTGTTTTACTTTATAAAGTCATTAACAATGCTTCATAAAAGTTCATTGTTCAAGTTTATTGAAGTTAAATAAATAAATAAATAAAACGGTTTATATTGTGTTTCACTTTATAAAATCATTAACAATGCTTCATAAAAATTCATTGTTCAAATTTAAGTTATTGAAGTTAAATAAATAAATAAATAAATAAATTGCTACAAATCAAAAGTTTTATATTTTGTTTCACATTATAAATTCATTAGCAACGCTTCATAAAAGTTAATTGTTCAAGCTTGTTGAAGTTAAATAAATAAATAAATATAAACTTTTATATTGTATTTCACTTTATAAAGTCATTAACAATGCTTCATAAAAATTCATTGTTCAAATTTAAATTTGTTGAAGTTAAATAAATAAATATAAAGTTTTATATTGTGTTCTACTTTATAAAGTCATTAACAATGCTTCATAAAAATTCATTGTTCAAGTTCAAGTTTGTTGAAGTTAAATAAATAAATAAATAAATATAAACTTTTATATTGTGTTTCACTTTATAAAGTCATTAACAATGCTTCATAAAAATTCATTGTTCAAATTTAAGTTATTGAAGTTAAATAAATAAATAAATAAATAAATGGCTACAAATCAAAAGTTTTATATTGTGTTTCACATTATAAAGTCATTAGCAACGCTTCAGAAAAGTTTGTTCAGTTGTTTATTGTTCAAGTTTATTGAAGTTAAATATAAATAAATAAATAAATAAATAATACATTCACAAGCATTTTGCAGGGTTTAAGCTACACTATTTCTAAAACAATATGTCAGAGGATCAGAATATGACATCATTCTCCTGTAGATATAGAAAACTGATTCCATTGATGAAAGTGTTAATGAAGGACACTAGGCAGAGAAGCATAAACAAGAATTAACTTTAAATGCCCACCTCTCTCCATGACGTAAATCCTTAAGGATAGAAGCGTGGGTTTGCTCATGGCTTATCAGACGGTGTGGAGGTTTGTAAAGTGCTTCAGGGAGACGACACACTTAAAGTTTAAAATAAAAACTGACAACCACACAACCACCAGAATTTACTATTTAATCATCAAGATGCTTCCTTATTATGTAATATATCCAAATAATAACTTGAATTTCTATACAAAGTCCTATATTCTTGTCTCAGGGCTGCATGCACCAAATCTATTGGCTAGTGCTAAAAAAGCATCCTAATGCTGCTTTATTGAATCATCGCTGAAAAATAGCTTTAATAGGATTTTGGTACTTTAGGGTAGATGAAGTCTTTGTGGCGTTCTTGTTGTCATGGCAACTAGATCTTTAAGTAGCTTAAGATGTTGCCATGTAACTTCTTTCGAGCTAATGAAACATGATTGGCTCACGCTCCGCTGAACTTTAGGTGCTGTTGTGCAGTGCTTTTGCATCCTTACTCTAATGCAGATCTGTTTGTGTCTGTGGTGCACCAGTACAAAAGGTTCTTGCATTTTTGTTTTCTCGTTTAACAGAGCTTCTGCTTAGCCTAGCTTACACTCACCTAGCCTGAAAGCACTTGTAGAGCTCAAGGGACTGTTTTATTCCAAATGAAAACATGTTACTCTAGGCAAAGAAGTTATGACCTCAGAAGAATCCCAGTTATGTTGTGTTGACTTCTTGCCGAATGACTCCTGCTGATGTTGCTTAGGAACACAGCCATTATGAGTCAGTGAATGGGGCCCTGTCGATGGGTGAGCAGGAGCACAAAATGAAAATCTTTCCACTTTCTAATCTATGAACTACAGTAGCAGGGAAACATTTGCTTCAGACTGCTTGGAACGTCTAGCTGTGGTTATTGTCGACAACAAAAACTATTTCTTTATAACCATCACTGTAACAAAACAAACAAACAGTTTGCCAGGTGGCAAAAAAAAAAAGCAAAAATCTGAATGATCACAAATAGCTTTTTCACAAACTGATGTAAATACTAATATATACAATGTGCATATATACAAAAATTGTAACACACACAAAACTAAAACATTGCTATGAACATTAATTTAATTACAATTGTACATTTAACAGTATTTCACTGTAAAATCACATGTAATGTCTAGATGTATTACAGCTTTTCAAAATACAGAGTAAAGGAACTCACCAATAACTCGTTTTTACTATAGCATTTTTTAATAGTTTTTTACTGTTAAAATTACACTGAGGACAATATGCAACTATCACAGAAGGTCCAAACGCTCACTGATGCTCCATAAGGAAACACAATGCATTAAGAGCTGGGGGGTGAAAACTTTTTGAATTTGAAGATCAAGGTATATTTAACTTATTTTGTCTTCTTGGAAACATCTTAGTATTTTCTGTAGCCTCTGAAGGGCAGTACTAAATGAAAAAATATGATATTTAGGCAAAATAAGAAAAAATTTACACATCTCCATTCTGTTCAAAAGTTTTCACCCCGGCTCTTAATGCATCGTTTTTCCTTCTGGAGCATCAGTGAGTGTTTAAACCTTCTGTAATAGTTGCATATGAGTCCCTCAGTTGTCATCAGTGTGAAAAGTTGGACCTCAAAATCGTATAGTCATTGTTGGAAAGGGTTCAAATACACAAAAAAGCTGGAAAAGCCAAAGAATTTGTGGGACCTGAAGGATTTCTCTGAAGAACAGCAGGCAGTTTAACTGTTCGGGACAAACAAGGTACTTAAGAACAACTATTACTAAAAAAAAAACAAACAAAGTTTTTTATAAATGCAACACTTATTTTCTCTTGTGGACTATATGTAAACATCTCTTATGTGAAATATCTTATTCAGGTCAGTACTAAATAAACAAAATAAAACATTTTGTATGATCCTTCTTATTTTGGTAAAATAATTAACCTTTTTAATGATTCTGAAAGTGGGATGCAAACTGTTGACCTCAACTGTACACTTTTCCAGTCTGTTCCCATCAAGAAACTCTTGGATGGCCTGAGGGTGTTTTTATGTGAACTATTCCTTTAAACCCGCCCTTGCAAGCTCACGCTCATCTGCCTCCACTTTTGCCCACATCTCAAAATCCAATTAAAAAACCAATAAGTTCCCATCCTACATTTTTATCTTTTTAAATAAACATTTCCACTTGGCTGTACGTCACAACATGGAGGAAAAGATCTGTCGCCACTTCCGTTAAAACGTGAGTAAAAACAGTCCATGACTAACTATCCAGAATAAATGCAGTGCTTTTCTGCGATGAATGATCTCATTCGGGTGCATCATGGATCTGAACTGATGCACAACAAAGAGTTCCCCTTCGGAAAATTCATGCTCATATAAAGTCATTAGAGTCCAAACACAGAGAGGTGTTCCTGCCTCCCACACCTGATGAGCCGGCGGAAATGCATCACAATTTCACCCACTTATAAATGCATATCTTCTCACCTCCCCTGCGCACAGACACACACATGCTCACGCGCCACCACACTCCTACAGACACACACCCACGGCACTGGCAGCCTTTATTTTGCCCACTGAATCATGACACGTTTTGTAGTTTTCATGTAAGTCGAAACTCAAGTGCTTTATTCAGATTGTTGAAGGTACAAAAAACAACCTGATATTCACTGATATAAATTTAACATTACAAAACATATAATCTATGCTGATATATAGCAGTATAATTAAAGCATATTTAAATATTATACATATATCAGTATGTAATAGTCACTTCTAGTGACTATGCTTTTAATAAATACATTTTAAAAGGTTAATAAAATATTATTTTTTTTTATTATAAATTATATTACCAACATACCAATTTTTTTAAAAAAGTTAAATAAATTAATTACATATTTATTTTATTTTATTTTATTATATATATATATATATACATATTATTTGCTCTGTCCCCCTTTGCCTTATTAACACCATGCACCCAAGTTGGCATGTACAGAATAATCATTTAATATTGACGTCAAGACCTTAATTTGTTTTAACATTTTTGCAAATCCTAAAACACAGTTTATTTGCTGGTTTAATTGAATAAAAAAGACCCAGTGTGGCCTGAAAGTCAAAGAAACAAATAAGTTAAGTGAAAGCATCAATCAGATGCCACCATGGTAGAATTAAATCTACTGCACTGTCATGGAGGAGGTGGGAACTTCAGATTCCCACATTTGTGAACACGCTTGGTAACCACACACGGTGCGACTTGACGCAGATGGTGGGCAGGGTTTGTTTTTTTAACTCAGAATGCCGTATTACGTGCGTCACAGACACATATATTTTCGATTAGGCCCACAGCTGATATGTTTTAAAATTGCATGGCATAGCTTTCAGGTTATACACACGACAAACTATTACAAACATGCATTTGATATTACTTAGTTTGACATTTAGTCCTAAAGTATTTTGGAATGAGGCATATTATTGTTAAAACAGATCACTAATACAGAGTGACTATGGGCATTGGTAATTCCAGATGTAATTGATTCCTAGATAACACACAGTGCATTTGATCCTGTATTAGCACTCAATTTTAGTATTTAGGTAAGAACCTATGATTCTAGAGTTATTGAAGGTCAAATCTATATCTATCCAAACAATATGACATCAAAGTAAAATCAATAACGCTGCAATCAGCAGCTGTTGAAGATTTCATAAGTGCATTTCTCAAGTATTTTCTGCTGATTCAGGAAGTTGGAGAAAAATACATGTCCATTTCATGCTGAATGCTCAAAAAAGAGCCTTGTATCGGTAAATAATGATTTTCAATTTTAAGATTGCTTATAAGAAATTTTAACTTGTCTGAATACAGAGACATTTTGAAATGCTTGTCAGTGGAGAAAACCAGCTGTACAGCAGGGGCAAACGGGGACATGCTAACCAGCCAAAAAACTAAACTTTGTGTGGCAAAGAAGTCAGTGCAGGGTGAGTCCAGCATAAGCACTAAAAGGCACAAAAGACTTGTTTTATAACGTCTTCAATGTACCTTAATAGCATATTATTACCATTATTATGTTCATCCCTATTGTATGTCATGAGGTTCGTAATATCAGGTGTGTGTATGTGTGTGCAGGTTTGTTGTAACGTTGAATGAAACCGATTCTCGGGCTGTGCTGCTCTCTAGTGGTAATGACGTTTAATAGGATTTGGAAGATGTTTACAAAAAAAACGGTGAAAAATATTGGCCTGCTCTGCTCACATCCTACTTTTTAAATGAATCAGTTTTACTTTCTTTTTTGGGTTGTTTTATAATAAAACAACTTTACACGTGCTTATCCGTAAACTTTATAGATCAGCTGCAACCTTATGCAAAGAGTAGCAAATATGCCCGTGAATGCGCAAAATCTGTGTGATGGCGCCCTCTACTGACCGATAACTACAACTAAGAAAACATGTGTGACCCTGGACCACAAAACCAGTATGTATACATCACCTGAAAGCTAAATAAATAAACTTTACATGTATGTATGGGCAATATTTGGCTGATATACAACTATTTGAAAATCTGAAAGTGAAAAAAAATCAAAATATTGAGAAAATCGCCTTTAAAGTTGTCCAAATGAAATTCTTATCAATGCATAAGTGCATAAGTTTTGATACATTTAAGGTAGAAAAAGTTACAAAATATTTTTATGGAACATGATCTTCACATAATATCCTGATGATTTTTGGCCTAAAAGAAAAATAGATAATTTTGACCCATACAGCGTTTTTTGGCTATTGCTACTTTGTGGTCAAGGGTCATATATGACTAAACTAACTCATAATGACTTAGTAAATCCTTTCTAAATTTACATTTTACATCATTTATTTTGAAATAACGACCGACTACTGGTACATTATCCCAAGTCATTCTTTATTTGCACTAGTGAAATACATTAAACAGTTGAAATAAACTTTAAATATAGGCTACCAATAAATCATATAAATTATTGCATAGCCTATTTATGTGCTGTAAAAGAAAAACAACTTGTGTACTTTTGACGAGCGTCAATTTTGTTTTAAAATATATTTTATGACGCATAGTGCATGGCAAATATAGCAACACATTTTATGATTAAAAAATAACAAGTATTTTGGTCAATTCTGCCTCTCATTTGCCACTCCAATTGAAGACGACCCACCCCTTTCACACAGCTAACTTGAAAAGAAAGAAATCATTACATGGACATACATAACATGACAAAGGATGCAAAATTTAAAAATTAATTTTAGTTACTTCCGATGCTGTTTTTGGCCAATCAAAATCAAGTACTTTAAAGAGCTAAAACGTTGTGTACTAATATTTATTATTATTATTATTATTATTATTATTTTAAACAGATAAATATAGAGAAAAGTTTAACTACTGTTTATTTAATATACAGTGGGTACGGAAAGTATTCAGACCCCCTTAAATTTTTCACTCTTTGTTATATTGCAGCCATTTGCTAAAATCATTTAAGTTCATTTTTTTCCTCATTAATGCACATACAGCACCGCATATTGACAGAAAAACACAGAATTGTTGACATTTTTGCAGATTTATTAAAAAAGAAAAACTGAAATATCACATGGTCCTAAGTATTCAGACCCTTTGCTCAGTATTTAGTAGAAGCACCCTTTTGTTTTAATACAGCCATGAGTCTTTTTGGGAAAGATGCAACAAGTTTTTCATACCTGGATTTGGGGATCCTCTGCCATTCCTCCTTGCAGATCCTCTCCAGTTCTGTCAGGTTGGATGGTAAACGTTGGTGGACAGCCATTTTTAGGTCTCTCCAGAGATGCTCAATTGGGTTTAAGTCAGGGCTCTGGCTGGGCCATTCAAGAACAGTCACAAATAAGAGTTGTTGTGAAGCCACTCCTTCGTTATTTTAGCTGTGTGCTTAGGGTCATTGTCTTGTTGGAAGGTAAACCTTCAGCCCAGTCTGAGGTCCTGAGCACTCTGGAGAAGGTTTTCGTCCAGGATATCCCTGTACTTGGCCGCATTCATCTTTCCCTTGATTGCAACCAGTCGTCCTGTCCCTGCAGCTGAAAAACACCCCCACAACATGATGCTGCCACCACCATGCTTCACTGTTGGGACTGTATTGGACAGGTGATGAGCAGTGCCTGGTTTTCTCCACACATACCGCTTAGAATTAAGGCCAAAAAGTTCTATCTTGGTCTCATCAGACCAGAGAATCTTATTTCTCACCATCTTGGAGTCCTTCAGATGTTTTTTAGCAAACTCCATGCAGGCTTTCATGTGTCTTGCACTGAGGAGAGGCTTCCGTCGGGCCACTCTGCCATAAAGCCCCGACTGGTGGAGGGCTGCAGCGATGGTTGACTTTCTACAACTTTCTCCCATCTCCCGACTGCATCTCTGGAGCTCAGCCACAGTGATCTTTGGGTTCTTCTTTACCTCTCTCACCAAGGCTCTTCTCCCCCGATAGCTCAGTTTGGCTGGACAGCCAGCTCTAGGAAGGGTTCTGGTCGTCCCAAACGTCTTCCATTTAAGGATTATGGAGGCCACTGTGCTCTTAGGAACCTTAAGTGCAGCAGAAATTTTTTTGTAACCTTGGCCAGATCTGTGCCTTGCCACAATTCTGTCTCTGAGCTCTTCAGGCAGTTCCTTTGACCTCATGATTCTCATTTGCTCTGACATGCACTGTGAGCTGTAAGGTCTTATATAGACAGGTGTGTGGCTTTCTTAATCAAGTCCAATTAGTATAATCAAACACAGCTGGACTCAAATGAAGGTGTAGAACCATCTCAAGGATGATCAGAAGAAATGGACAGCACCTGAGTTAAATATATGAGTGTCACAGCAAAGGGTCTGAATACTTAGGACCATGTGATATTTCAGTTTTTGTTTTTTAATAAATCTGCAAAAATGTCAACAATTCTGTGTTTTTCTGTCAATATGGGGTGCTGTGTGTACATTAATGAGGAAAAAAAATGAACTTAAATGATTTTAGCAAATGGCTGCAATATAACAAAGAGTGAAAAATTTAAGGGGGTCTGAATACTTTCTGTACCCACTGTATATATATAGAGACATTTTCAAAAAAAAAATTCTTTATAATATATTTATAAATCTAAAATGCCTACATTAAGTTTGCAGCGTATGTAATAACTCGGCATTATAAGAAACTGTTGCAGTTACAAATTCATTCAAAATAGGAAAAACAACAAAAACATACAAACTACAGAGTATCCAAAGTGCAAGTGTTATTTTCACTTTTTTTGACAGGTCTTTCCCGCCTTGTGAGCCACTGTACTTTGACAGCATTGCCAAATCCAAGTTTGTTAAATTCTTTGTTGATCTGAAAGAAAAAAGGACATGGAATAACAAAGTCCCTTTTGACAAATAGCCTATATTATAATATTTTCCATGTTATGTATTGATTAGATTAAAATAGTTGGCTTGAAGCATTTCACAGCATGCAGACATTAACTTCGAAGATATTACCTTAGCTAACATGTTCGCCCTAATTACAGGATCCTTGATGTCCACTTGTCCATCAGGCTTCACCTGCAATCGCAAGACCACCCTTTTGCCTTCACCTAAGGACACATCCACAGACAGGTACAAGTAAACATGCATAAGAAAACAAAATGTTTAGATTTAATTTGTAAAATATGGCTTTTCATGTTACTCACTTCTGCTGCAGTAAAACGAAAATATCATTTTGCAATCCCTTTTGACACGTTTCCAGGTCAAAACATCTAATGCCAGACAGCTCGTGCTCGTGCTCGTGCTCAGAGTCGTCGTATTGTCACTTTCCGTAATGTTTTGTGAGTCCGAATTGTCAGACTTCATATCATACCCCCCTATCCATGCATAACCAAAAGATAAAAGAGGACGAGAAGCTTTCAGTTTGTCTATATCCTCTTCACTGTAGACAAAAACCAAATCTGTGTATTTCTCTTTGCAGTAGCTCTGAGCCTGTGACCAGCTCATTAGATCATATACATAATAGTACTGCTTAGGAAGAAGAGAGTAACCCCCAAAAAGACCTGTAAGAAAGAATACACGCAATCACAGACTAACAGATAAACTTATGCACCTTATAAAAACACTTTAACATGCTTAAATCCATTGTAGATAAACTGTCAAAAAGACATCAGATGGGCCATTGCAAGTTATTTCCAGTATTGGCAAAGTTTGCATGTAATCTGGATTACGTAATCAGATCCCAAAAATTAATTACTTGTAATTAGAGTATATTATATTTTAAAAAGCTCATAATCAGATTACTTATTACTGATTATCAGGTTACTTTTTTGATTACAAATTAATCCCACAATGACAGTAAATTCTTTGTAATTTGTGATGCAGGGATTCACAAACTTTTTTGTCAGTCAAACCCCTTTGACCTGAAATATTTACTTGAAGTCACCATGAGATTTAAAGTTAATATTTCCATAATTTTACAACATATTCATGTGTTCTTTGATGTTGGTTAATGATCATATAGTTTATTCTTCATAGTCAGAATACATTGCCTAAAATGAGTAATCTTGATTACATTACTAACTACAAATAATTAAGTAATCTACCCAGCACTAGTTATTTCTTACTCTGGTTTTGATGTGAAGGGGCACTAAGTTACAATTTAGGCATTACTAATTAATTTTTTGCATTGTACTATTAAACTTATCTGAAACGTAAAATATGTATAACTAAATATTTACAGAAGTCTAGACATTAAGATACATAGTTGGGTAATTTATACATTAAAGTAGACATTTAGATACATATTGAATCAGTTACTCAAAAAAAGTAATAGCTACTAATTACATCTTCAACAGTTTAATTAAATTACTGTACTAATTACTCTTTCTAAAAAAAGTATTGCATTACTTATTACTAATTACTTATATCAACCTCGACCAGTTGAACAATATAAAAATGAAAAATGAAATGCTCTTTTAATCTTTTAAATAAATAATATAAAATTACATAAATTATTCTTGAACTGATCAAAGTATTTGAAGGAAGAAAGTTACATTAAAAACATATATATAGAAATTAGTTGTTACATTTTCAGGTTAAATGCTCTGTTGTTTTATAACTTCATTGGCTTTTCAACGTGATCTAAACAGCACTTCAATGTTTATTGCGTTGTGCATGTCATAATAAATAAATGTTATTTCTTTATTTTGCTTTAGTATTTATTTATTGATCCTTATTCATTTAAAATACACTTTCAGAATGCTATTTCCACCAAAATGACCAATTTTATTCATGATTAACCAATTTTGAGTGCGGCAAAAAGAAGTTAAAATCAAGGATAAACTGAAATTTACGGAATTTTAACACAACTTCCACTCATGTATTCGAATTCTGCTATTGGATCATTGAAGATAAACATCATATGCGACTATTCATTAACAGAGTGCTTATGACCTACTAGCTAGGTCTACGTCCTGTCTTAAGAACTAATGATGCAGCCGAGTTACAAACTTGCAATAGTTACTAAGCCTTTACTAATGACTTTAAGTTCCAATTTAAGTAAAAAAAAATTATGCACATCTGGTGCAACCCTTTACACAATAACACAAGATGTGTTACCTGAGAGAAAAAACAGCAGTGCAGTTGTCACATTCATGTCTGCAGCGTCTCAAAGCTTGTGTTTGTAGTAAAACGGCATCTGAAGCAAGCGTGCATGTGTTTTGTTTATATGTGTTGTATATTGCAGTGATTGGTTGACATCAGCATCACATGTGTTCGTTTGCATAGGACACAGTGACCTTGCAGATATCTTGCAAAAAAAAACCAACCAAACAAAAAATTTGTTTCTTCTTCCACATCAGGCTACATATGTTCAGAAGTATATTTCTGTCTAAATTTAGACTAGGATGACCTGATGAATATGACAAAAATGTGCACTTACATGCTGATGATCCGAGTTTGGACTGGTGTGATTTAATGTGATTTAATAATTAGAAACAAACAAAGGTTGCCAGTCTGACATTTAGAAACACTTCAAAGAGTGAAATTTTAATTTTAATTATCGAAATCTGACAAAACATTATCCAATTTCCAAAGTTAGTTCAAATCACTTATTCACAATATTATCAGTGCCATTAAAATGAGAAAGTGTATGTAATATAATGACCATAAACTGTACTTAAAATCTTGTAAACTTGACTGATATGGAAGAAAAAAACAGAAATCACAGCAATGTCACTTTAAAACATTCATTCATCGCAAACTGTACAAAGCAAACTGTATAAAGCTTAATACTAATACTATTTGAAGAGTTCAGATGCAAAATCCTCTAAGTGCCATCTGAAATTTACATTTAAAATGAGCATTTTTATCAGGCTCCAATGTTTAGGTTCAGTAATTTCACTCTAATGATAATGTATAGGCCATTTTCTATGCAATTAGAGTGAAATAACTAAACATAAATATAGGAGCCTGATAAAAATGCTCATTTTAGATGAAAATTTCAGATGGCATTTAGAGGCTTTTGCATCTGAACTCTTCATTTATACTATTTGTGTAAGGACAAATTGTGTATGGACTGTAAAATATTGCCTGGTCCTATTTCAGACACTCTATGTACATGAATTTTTTAAATAAATGGATTTTATTTTACTATGCATTGCAACTAAATCTTAAGATACAATTATTTTGTTAAAGCAAAGAAAATGCAAATAACAACCTGAGTGAATATATTTAACATTAATCTGTAGATTAATCTGAGCAGAGCAGGCATGCAAATGTTTTTTTCCCCAACATAAATTCTTAATATTAATCGTGATTCAGTTTTGTTCTGTAATTTTGATATTAAAATACAAACATTTTCATTAATTATTATTGTTAGTATTCTTGGTACTACATGCTACTGTTTGTAATGGTGCTATCTGATATACTGTATCCGTGTAAAGTGAAACACAATGCAGAAATAAGAAAATGCAAATATGCTGAATGGATTATTTGGTTACACTTCACAAATATGTTAGCACATCTGTCTGTCTGTCTATCTATATGTCTGTCTGTCTGTCTATCTATCTATCTATCTATCTATCTATCTATCTATATCTATCTATCTGTCTGTCTGTCTGTCTATTTTTATATTCTGTGACTTTACCCTTTAGTTGTACTTTTTATATTACTATTAACAAAGCATAGCATCAGGAACATCAAAACAAGCGGAGCTTATGTTTGTGGTCTGTCTGAGCTTAAACCCAGTTTAACTGAAATTCCTTGATTTGCTGACTTGTTTTGCTGCTTTAAAACATGCTAAAATGATTGTTGTGTGAGACCAGGGAGTTCAGGAGTGGAACAGATGGTTTTGAATAGGTCACAAAGTCCTTCACAGATGTTTTGTAAACAAAATTGTAGTTGCTGCTTTTTTACAAGTCAAAAGTTGGAGTAAGTCAGCACACTTAAAAGGAAAAACCATTTCTGCCTTTATTTATGCTCTTACAGTATATGCATTTCTTTAATTATTGTTTTATTTACATTTAAGTAACAGCATTATTTCAACTAATAAAACTCAGATCTATAAAACGCAAGCATGAAAAAGATTACTTTTTTGATTGTTCATGATATTGAGTGTTTTAAAGTTTTATATAATAAGCTGATTTCAAAGATTTCCTTCTTGTTTAGATTACATTCTTACATTTAAACTTCATATTTGAGCTTCAGAATGAGATGCTTAAACTAACTGCCTGACTGAAATGTTTACCTTTTTACCTAGAGATCATTGCATGTTTTAAATACTTTTGCCTGCATGCTGATTTTTGTTAAGTAATCTTGTAAATAATTTTGAGCGCACCGACAGGCATCTGAGAATGGCTCTATTTGGAAAAGGGGATAATATTTTTACAGATTAATTAAAAACCACTGCATGGATTTTTATCATTATAGGGTAGATTTGTACATACACTACCAACACACATTAATGTTCAAACAACATGAAAAAGATGATGACCACTTTGAGGGTGTTTGATCTTCTTTGCATGTTCACTTTGCAAAAGACTGGGTCGGTAAATCGGGGTACCATATCAGTACATTATATGGAGAAAAATGCTGAAAAGTTTTCCTCAAAAACAATTTCTTTACGACTGAAGAAAGAAAGACATGAACATCTTGGATGACAACGAGGTGAGACATTATATGTAAATCTTTGTTTTGGATGTGGACTTCCCCTTTAAGCATTTATTTTAATGTTGTTTCAGAACACACAAAAAGAAAGTTTCAATGAAAGCATGCCTTATGTTAAAGACACAGGACAGCTTTTGCATATATGCTAGTCTAAATGTAAATAGAAAAATGATACTTCCAGACTGAATTCAGAGGTTCAATTTCTATTCCTTTCCTTACAATGCAAATACGATAAAAACACTTAACAGTTCACATCGTAGATGTTTTTCTTATCTGGCATGGCCATTGCAGTTCATTGGGTTCTTAACTAATGAAGGGGTGTGTTGGTGTTTTTGATTAGGGTCTAAACGATATAATTCATGTTTTTACTAAATATCCTGTGTCCGTTTTAACAGTACACAGCAGAAAGTCTACCATCTGGTGGTCAAAGTGTGAATAGCACCGAACAAACTACTGCATTTCAATACAGCAGCTGGTTTCATATCTGGATCTGCAAAGTGATTCTTCATGAAGCTTTAAAATTCCATGTTTCCTACGTCATTTCTGCTTATTTACAGGATGTGCTGTTTTTAAAATACGCAGACAATTCTGAAACATCTTTAATAGCCTACACTTAAAGATGTTTAAAGAGATTACCATCTATCACATCTTTAACTTACAGTTTTTCTCAGTCGCTTTGGTGCATTTCTCACAACACTATTTACATTTGCACAACAGTTAATGCATTTCTCAAAACAATTAGTACAAACTGCAAAACCTAGCTGATAACCAGCAAAAGCGTGTCACTTGCTCAAAATGGATAGCTCATTCCTCAAAAGCAAGTATTCATGTCAATGAAATGTCAGTGTCATCAAGATGAAAAGTCCTGACACCATTGTTTATGAACAAGATAGTCAAATGGCTTTGTCATGTTTTCATTATGACAGTTTACTCTGTAAATTTTTTCCAATGCAAAAAAGTCAGATCTTGGTGACGCTTCCTGAAAATGCTCAAGACAGCACTATACTATTTGCACAGCCATTTGAAAACTACAGTAAAGTTAGACATTACTGTATTTAGTGAGGTATCTGAGTACAAGACACTGAATATGTATGTTTCACATTTTTACTGCATATGCTCTTTGCAGTTCTAATTTATTCAAAGCATTGTGCAAACGAATAAATACACCCTTATTTACAACAAACATAAACTCCCTTTGGGTAGAGCTGTGCACAACTGTAAACAATATTGCAGTACATATTGGAACTGAACCTACAACATACATAGGTCTGTAAATCATTCATGCACATTTGCAGAAATTGTTCAATTTAGAAGACATTTTCAGGAAAAAAAAAAAAAGATTTTTTATAAAATTTGCTTGACAGATTTTGACAACTAGTTCAACATTTTTGTATGTAATGACTCAAGCAATGAAATGAGGACTATTAGTTTTATATGGAATGACTATTCAGCATTCACAAGTTTAGTTAATTTTGACTGACATGACAAATGATAATGTTATAAAACAGCAGAGAGTTGTATGAAAGCAGTTGATGCATGTCCAAAAGCATTTGCAATTTGTTGGAAGGAATGAGAAACTGCTACTATGATGTGCACAAATGACTAAATGTTGTGGAGGTTGAAGTAAATGTTGTGCAAATGTAAATAGTGTTGTGAGAAATGCACCAAAGCGACTGAGAAAAACTGTAAATTGGCTGTACTGTTCCTTTCCTGATGAAGCACCTCTCCACCTTCACTCTTTCTCCAGCTTATTTTACTTTCACCTTCACCTGGAAGACCAGCAAGAAAGAATCAAATAAAATATGGAAATGAAACCGAAAGGTGATTAAACAAATGACAGAGAAGGGGAGTGGTGAATGCATGCAGAACTGTACGTTTTAGGATGTGGATTACAAATGTTCTTAATTAAACCTCAGACAGGGTGAACTGTCCAAGCGTAGAGCTGGTAACTGAAAGGCTGCTGGCTTGTTCTCCATAAACTGCAAGTCTAAAACCAAGTACACTTGAGCATACTGTAGCACTAACAGCATGTAAGTAAGGCATGTCATTTTGTGACACCATTGTTAGTGCGCTGGAAAGTAGGCTATATTTAAGTTACATTGTTGGATTTACTGATAGGGATCAGAATCACAAGATCACAAAGACAACACATTTAGATTTTAAAATGTGAACAATACATTTGAATGTTTGAATGTTTTATCAGATAGCTTCTGATAACATAAACTTCAAATGTTAGAAGCAGTGTTGGGGGTAACGCATTACAAGTAACGTCTCGGTTACATCTGTAACCCTCGTTCCCTGAAGGAGGGAACGGAGACGTTATGTCATAACTGACGTATTTGGGGTCTCCCTTGGGAGGCCAATCACCTCTGAGTTAACTGGAAAAGGCCAATGAAAATTGGCGAGTGGATTTTGCATGCCAAGCCACTCCCCCGTACATACGGGTATATAAGATGGTGGCATCCACTCATTCAGATTTAAGCTGAGGAGCTGAACCGAACTCGAGCCCCCAGCGCAGTGCAGAATTGTGGCAGGAGGACGTAACATCTCCGTTCCCTCCTTCAGGGAACGAGGGTTACAGATGTAACCGAGACGTTCCCCTTCAGTCGTTCTCTACGACGTTACATCATAACTGACGTATTTGGGGTCCCCTTTGGAAAACGCCACAATTCCAAACATCCTGTAAGCCAGATAACGGGCCCACCAGGGATGCCAGGTATCTGAAGCAACCGTTGGGGGGGCGGAGACGATGATCAGGAGGTCACGTGGAAGACTGGAAAAATGGTAGGGGAACATGGAAGAATCCATGGACCGAGGAGATGCCACGACCGGGAGGGGTGAAGGAACCCCCTACCGGACACAGTCAGAAAACTCTGTCCTAATCTGAACTGTGGGGGCAAGGAGGACCCAGAGTTCACCTAAGGAACAACTGGGAGAAAGCGCACGGATCCAAAGGAATGGCGCAGCAAGCCAACACCGAGCCGTCCTCCCGCAATTTACCTGATGTTACCTTAACACACGGGAGGAGACAGGCTCCACGCGGAGACTGAAAAGTCTCGCAAGGTGTTTGGTGTCGCCCAGCCTGCAGCCAATGCCCAGGAGGAGGCGACACTCCAGTGGAGTGGGCTCAAACTCCCAGGGGGCACAGCTCACCCTGACACTGGTAAGCCAGGGTGATGGCATCAACCACCCAATGAGCCAACCTCTGCTTAGAGGCAGCATTCCCCTTCTGCTAACCTCCAAGCAAACAAAGAGTAGCCTGCTTCCAGGAAGCCCCATTTCCATTTATTTCCACAAGGCAACCCAGATGGCAGACCGCCACCCCTAGGAGTGGTCAGCTCAATGCCCCCGAAGGGGAGCAGAGCGGAGCACCGGGGCGGACCTTCGGCGAAGGCAGAAAAAAAAACGCGGCCCTACCAAGAGCACTCCTGTCTGCATAAGAACTGCCCAGGACTGCTGGGCAAGGTCCTGAACAGTGTCGCCGAAGAGGCTGGTCTGAAGGATGAAACACCAAGAAAGCGAGCTTTGTCAGTGTTGTACATCCCACCAGATTCAGCCAATGTTATTATTATTTTCTCTTAGGCCACCAAGATGGACATCACCTGACCGAGGGAGTGCACCGAGACCTTGCGATCACCGTATGCAGTTCCTGCCTCAACCTCAAGTCAGAACTCTCCTCGTGCACAACAAAATCATGGCCTATATGATGCAGGAGGGCCAAGGCGTGCAGGGCGGAGGTGGCATGGCCTGCAGCACTGTGAGCCTCGCTTACAGCCAAGGCTGGCAGTGCTTACAAGCCAGGAGGGAACATGGGCAGCCCACCAGGTGGCGGCGTATTGCGTGCATGAGTGCACCACAACCGCACACTCCACCAGAGGGCGTCAACGTGCTCCACGCCACCTCCACCACGTGCAGCATTCAGAAACTCGATGGTAATACGCTAAGAGGAGCCGGTCCTCCGCGGGGACTCACCCGACAGAAAAACCCGGACTGTAACCCTCAGGTCCCCCATGCTTCTAGCCAATGCAGCCTCGGGAGTCAGCGACCCGCGAGACCGGAAAGGGTAGAGCGCAAAGGTAGCCTACAAAACAAATGTAAGCAATGACCAAGCGTAATAATGGGTCCGCCCACAAGAGCGGGCATAACCCAACCACAAACGCTATCTCAACATGCAACGTACTAAAAGCACACGATCGGAGATGCGTCTTGAAAAAGACACTCTCAATGAGCGTGCTTCGTTGGAAAATTGCTCTTTTAGCGCTGGTTTGCCCAGGGAAGGACCGCGGCACGAGCGTGCACTCAAGAGGGGTTCTTCGCTGAAATGCAAAGTTACCGAACAGAGATACAGCCGGCTACACAGCGTAGAGAGACTCCAACGATGAGTTTCCAGTCAGCTTGCGGGTGAAGCTCCGAAGCAGAAATCTGAATGAGTGGATGCACGCCGCCATCTTATATACCTGTATGTACGGGGGAGTGGCTTAGCATGCAAAATCCACTCGCCAATTTTCATTGGCCTTTTCCAGTTAACTCAGAGGTGATTGGCCTCCCAAGGGAGACCCCAAATACGTCAGTTATGACGTAACGTCGTAGAGAACGACTGAAGGGGAACGCGAGTTACGTAATAATACTACTTTTTCAATTAACTAGTAAAGTAATGCATTACTTTTGAATTTCTAAAAAAATACATAAATACTTTTTCAAATAAGTAAAGCCAGTTACTTTTCCCCCATTTATTGATTGACAAGGAGTAAACATGATGTTACTGTATTCTAGACTAAATGTGAACATGCATTAATTCGTCTCACTCACAAAAAACAGATTCAGTATTTCTCAAAATGAATAAAAACAGTTAAATACAAACTCAAAATATGACGCAACCCTGCAATAATTAAATATGTTAAATAAAACAAATATCCTTTATGTATTTAATCCCATTATTAACCAGTGTCTTTGCTGCCGACCTGCGATGATGCAATTCAACCATACTAATAAGCAAAAATTACTTTAGATAAACTAACATTTGTGCTTCATTTTTTAATAGATGAAGAGTGATCTCCTGCATAAATGTACTTTTCTTTCAACCTGAGTTGAATTCATTTCACTTTTGGTGTAAAAGGGCTTTTAAATTAGAATTGTTTTATATCAAAAACAAAGAAGCAGGCCCAGCCCAGATTTAAA
This sequence comes from Labeo rohita, assembly GCF_022985175.1. Taxonomy (NCBI): domain Eukaryota; kingdom Metazoa; phylum Chordata; class Actinopteri; order Cypriniformes; family Cyprinidae; genus Labeo; species Labeo rohita. Next base: position 33,694,468 of record NC_066870.1, read on the forward strand.
GTAACGCAAAAGTAACGTAACTCATTACTTTACGTAAAAAGTAACTAAGTAATGTAACTATTTACTTTTTCAGGGAGTAATGCAAAATTGTAATGCATTACTTTTAAAAGTAACTTTCCCCAACACTGGTTAGAATCATATGTAAAATAGTTTTACCTTTACATTCAGATTTGTATTGCAAATTCTTTTCTTTTCAAAAATACTCTTCAGATGTGTGTGAAAACTTTTTTTTTAAACATTACAATAGGCTACAAGAAAATTACTTCAGATTACACATGAAGCTACACATTTTGCATAAAAGAGTAACTTATTTAAAAAAAAAGAAGCAACTTTTGCATAGCCAGTCTAAATGTAAATAGAATAGGGCTACTCCTGCACCGATTTCATAGGACAATTATTTTAAAGCCCATCCTTTAGTCCTGGTTTACAATGCAATACAATGACCTAAAACTATAATATGATCATTCAAGATTTTCAAATAATGTATACTACTACTACTAGTACTTCCTCCCAATAATATAGTTTAGACATTTACTGGATGTTATTTGGGTCTATTTTAAAGATTTCTTTAATGAAGCACATTCATTATTACTGGCATTATTAGAATTAGCCATCCAGTTCTTCTCTTCATGAAACACCTCTTCACCTTCCCTCTTTATCCAGCTCATTTTGCTCTCACTTTCCAGCCCTCATGTTCTTCAGCTTTTCACTTATCTGGAAGACAGCAAGAAAAAAACATCACACTTACAGGCTACATGTTATGTAGCCCTAAATAACATCAACATCAACAATATTAATGATATAAGCTGTGTTGGTTACCTGTCATGAAATGTATTATAAAATGCTGTTTTTTTAAAGTTTTACACCAGAATTTGACAATGAATCTGATCTAGTGTTTAAGGCAGATACAAACCTCATTCAGAATGGCTGTCTGTACTGAAGGATCATTCATTGTGCAATTACCATTACAGGACAATTTCAGTCTCACAATCTGTTTTCTGATCAACTTGTCTACAGAAATCAACATAGAACATACATAAATACATGAAAACATATCACAGTGATCAACCATCCTTTTATCTGAGTCGTTTGTTTCTTTGAGCTCAACTCACCTTCATGGCAGATAAAAGGCTGCCGTAGATCACATCTGTATTGAGCCCATTTTCCAGAATTATTTCTTGTCATGCCAACACAGTTACCAGATCCTGAACTCTGGGATGTCTGACCTGCTGCCCAGTGTCTGAAGAAGCGGCTTGATTTATCAGACCACTCCCAAGAGTCCTGGAACAGACCAATCCAGACGTACCGTGCATGGGACATAATTATTTGAATTATCTGGTTGTTTTCCTCAGAGTTGTGAATAGTGGGCAGGTCTGTGTAATGCTGTCTGCAGTAGCTCTGAGCATCAGTCCAATTTTTTGAGCTCTCTACCATGATGTATCCAGTATGTTCTATTAAGAAATGCAAAAAAATTTAAAATTAAAAAAATAAAAATCAGTTTTCAGCTTGTTCCCACTTAACTTACTTATTCACAAACAGAGAACTCACCATCGTAGCATACAAAATATAGCAAATCGACACAATTCGTATCATGCCAAGCCCTTGAATAATAATTTACACAATCTTCATTCCCATTTGGCTGTAATGGACCCCAGTTATAGTACTGAGAAGTTGTGTTTTCTCCATTAGACCAACCCCAGCGTTTCTTTGTCCCCCTCTTCAGTCCAATCCACACTGATCCACTGTATCCAGCATCCACTAAATTCACCAGCCTGTTCACATCATCCATGCTGTCTACAGTAGCCAGATCAGTGAATCTCTCTCTGCAGTAACTCTGAGCCTCTGACCACGACATTGCTGTATTTATATAGTGGTACTGACGAAAAAGAGCAGAACTGCTCCAGAACAGCCCTGTTAAAATCAACATGTTAAACCATCATAAATACAGATTATAAATGACCACACCAACCTGACAGCAGAATCAGCACAAACAGACTCCCGACCACGATGCTCACACAGATCCTCTTTGCTGGATTCTAATAAGAGATGATCAAACGTACATTTTCTGTTACAGATCTGTAGGAAATTAATACACATGGTACACTGCAAATTTATTGTGACTTCACATACTTCAGATCAAGAAATGATCATTATCATTCAAACTTCAGAATAAGCTTCAGAATGAAATGGGGAGGTTCAGACAGCACCGTAATTTGGCTTTTGGCTTCAGGCAAGTGTAACAACGCTCCACCCCTTCCACACACACACACACACACACACACACACACACACACACACAAATGCTGACTTTTGCAATGACAAGATGTGAATAATAAGATGTAAATAATTTTCATATTTAAATAGCTCATTTTCATGTCTGGATGTCTCATCTGATTACCAGACAAAACAACTTAAAAAAAAAAGACAAAACAAGAAAAAAAAAAGGGTAAAAAAAGATCATCTTGAAGATATCTTGACACTAGCTACAGTCTTAACACCAAATACTAACATATACAAAACTTAAATTTTAACAACCATTTAATTCTCCATGCCAGTCAATTCCTTGGCAAAATCAAGAGCATGCCATTATTATTAATAATATTATATTATTATTAATATTATTAACATTGTAGTTTAGGGTAGAAATGTTGCAACACTTAATTTCAAATGTCTGTAATACATAGACAGAAAACATGAATGTACTCTGGAAATCAATTTTACCTCCCCATCAACACCACCACTCCTATTTCAGTTTTATTCACAATAGTACACGTTAGAGATTATAACTGAGCAGAATATTAATGATTTGAGGGATCATGTGACACTGAAGACTGAAGTAACGACGGCTGAATTATAAATCACATTTTAAAATATGTTAAAATTGAATGCAGTTATTTTAAGCTGTAATACTATTTCACAACTGTAACACTGATTGAATAAATGCAGCATGATAAGCATAAGGGATTTCTTTCAAAAACATAAACATCATAATTACTCCAATTGTAATTTCTTACCTTTTTGTTTGCAAATCCTTAAATAACTGCAACTGTCACCTCAGCAGGGTCATATATATCTAGAAAAGTGACGTAGCTACACTCTCAGGTCATTTCAGGTAACCCTGCCCCTAAAGGGCAAGTAAAACAAAACAAATGATCTTTTACATCATTTTACATGTTCATCTCAGTTCTTGGCTACAACAGAATAAACTGCAATGTGGACCAGACCATTAGCCATTTAGTCTAGCAAATCTCTTGCCCCTGGCATGTTTGTTTTTCAGATGTTTGACTTAATAACACTGCTGCATGAAATGCTTTTGCTTAAATGTAACAAATATGTAACAAAATAAAATCATATGCTGATTTTTGTCGCAAGATATGTCTTTTTCACATTCAAATAACTCATTTGACTCAACCGTCAAAAAGCAGATTTGAAGGATTTCTGACACCAAGTTATGTACTAATCTAAAATATGCTGAAAATACTTTCCTAAAACTGTGTCACAGTGATTTTCACAACTAAAATCTATTCATACTGTATGCAAGTCCCTCTAGTTTTTCCTTACATCTCCTGCTCTTCAAAATAACACACAGCGGCAAGAATATTGTAGATTTCTGCACTGCACTACTTGTAAAATGTGGTCTGATCTTCATTTAAGTCACAATTATAAACAAACACAATCTGATTGACACACAAACAGTACTTTTTAAATTTTACTGAAGTGTCCTACAAAAGCTCAATGAAGTCACTTGAGATGAGATTGGAAGTGTGGGTCACACAGGTAACATGCCCTTTAAAAGGCACACAAAGCCCTGGGTCTGGCCCTCTCAAGAAAACCATGCCTTGATTCCAAAATCTCTAAAACATATTTAAGATCCCCCTGATGGACATCAATACTAGATGTAGTAGCCTGCGCATAATAAGATGCATGTCTGTAGTTTTAAATTGTGATTTTGGCAGCCACTGAAATGAGTCATACTAACATTGCCCGAGCAGTTAAAGTAAATGCTATAGCGCTCATTTAAGGACGTGCTTGGACAGAACAACAATGCTTAAAGTGTCCTTAATGAATCTGCAGTTGTGTGATAAAGTTTACCCTCTTTAACTTAATGCTGTTGAACTGAATTTACAAAGCAAACTATTTGCTAAAGTAACCACAACATTACCACGTGATTTATCTGTCAGTCAGTTGCATGTGAAAGTTGCACGTGTTACTATAACAAACTCTACGTGTTTTATTTCAGAATCCTCATTGGCTGGTATAAACAAATACAGATTACAGAGAAGCTTTTTACTTTAAAATGAAGATAAGGTAAAGGTGCGATTATTTATGGGGGAAATTCAAATTCAACGCACCCCAGCCCACATCTGTATGTCATCAAATAATGATGCAGTTGTTGACAAATGTGATGCAGGACAACAGGATGCATAATGAAGCCTAATGCAGTTATATTAACCTAAAATTCAAGATATGAGGGCAAAAACTGCCCCTGGATGGATTTAATTAATATTTATATCATATTATATAGTTTAGCAATATTTTTCTCTAATATCTGCACAATTGCAAATGTGATATTAATTTTAGAGCCTTCAACAGTTCAATAACAATTACGTTAATATTGTGTGACCTTTTAGACACAAAGCTGTCAGTATTGTCTGTTTTTGTGCAATTTTGCCAAAAAATAGCTAGAAATGTAATACTGAATGAATGCACGTGTTTGAACTGAAGATTGAGACAATGATTCAGGAAGCCACTGAAGATTGAATGACTCGCTCAAGACAGTATCATTTTTTTATTTTTCGAAAATTATTATTTTTTTTTGTATATTTTTTATTTTTGTATATTGAATCAAAATATATTTTTCTGAACCTACTTATTTGTAATGACTTTTCAGTGATTTTCTAATTTATCACAATAATGACTTTAAATTGTTTTTAATAATGCCTTTAATTTATTGGTAATTAATCGCAAATTATGTGTCAATTAATTATTCTAATTAATTTCTAAATCTACATTTCTTAATCTAAATAATTAGATTATTAATCGGCACATTATGTAATTAATCAGATTTTTAAAAAACGTAATGGCTTGACAGCCCTATTTAAAACATAAACAAATACACAACGTACGTACCTCATGTACTCTTCAACATGTTTTACACCAAACTGTATTTTCGTTGGGAACCATATGTACATTTTTCCCTGATGAAAATGTTATTTTTAAAGACAAGGCAGAGTAGGGCATGTCGCGACAGGTAGGACTCATTTACGACTTCTTTACCAGCAAATTTGTGTCGCTTTATTATTTAGTAAAATGTGATATTGTGTATTGCCTAAAAACGTCTGTTTTTTTTTCTTTGGTTTTCAAATTTGACCTGAAATTAGACTAGAATTATAATGACTATAATGTGACCATAAGAGTTATGTTGAAAGAATGCATTTTAATAAATAAAGGACATGAATTATTTAAATTACTGTATTATACTGTATGTTGTTTAATGAAAATAAAATATGTTATGGCTTCCAAGTTTCAGTAAATAGACCATAGCTAAACGCTTTTTAATAAATAAAGCTAAAAAATAAACATTTTTATAAATAAAAAAGTAATTATTGCTATGGCTTCCAGATGTAAACAAATAAATTACATTTTTAGTGAATAATATTAGCATTACTGGGCCTACTCCTGTGTGCAATTATTCACTGATGTTCCCTTTATTCGCTAAGCTGTTCGCAGTGCTCTTCGAACTGAATACGTTCTCTTCCTTTGGAATGGAATCTCACTTAAGATTTCTGTGAATACCCTGTGAAGTCCACTTGGCAGAATGGAACGCATCTCAGGACAGGTGGAGCTTTTTAGCCGGCGCCTTTCAAAACAGTGTATTTTGTGGCCAAAGGATGAATAGCACCTAACAAATTGCTGTGTTCCTATATACCATAAGTAAAAATAAACATCTCCAATGAATTAATGAATTCATAAATTTCCAAACTACAGGTTCACACAGCAAATTTTATTTTCAACACATAGCATATTACAGTTAGCCTACTATATTAAATCAGTCATCAGTTTTAAAAGACAAACAACAACTATCACCATACTATCACCATTAATTATATTTAAATAATGTATAATACTAGTACAACTACTTACAGTTCCTTAAAACAATCTACTTTTACTAATAAGTTACTTTTATATTATTTGAGTCTGTTTTAAAGATTACTTTAAAGAGGTAAATAAACAATTACTGCTTACGACATGCATTATTTGAACTCGGTCTAGGTTTTTTCTCCTGATGAAACACCTCTCCACCTTCCCCCTTTCTCCAGAAAATTTTTTTGTCACTTTCCAGCCCCATGCTCTGCAGTTTTTTACTTATCTGGAAGAGCAGCAAGAAAGAATCAGATAAATCCTAATAATAGCAGCAATGTGAAATAAGAGAAAACACACAAGGCTATAGGTTGAGGGCACAGTTATTTATTTACAATTTGGGAATGAAACTGAATTATGTTTGAGGCAGATACAAACCCCATTCAGAATGGCCGCCTGTAGTGCAGGATCATTCAGTGCGCATTTTCCATTACATGACAATTTCACTCTGACGACCTGCTTTTTAATCAATTTGTCATCTAGAGAAGTACAGAATAAGAGAAATAGTTTACCCAAAAATGAAAATTCGCCCTTTGCTTACTTAAAACCGTGATCCTTGGTGATTCAAAAAAAAAGTCAGCGGCTGTCCATTTTTAAGAATAAAAAAAACGCACATCAAGGAACAAAATTAATACCTGTTGCTCCTAATGAGATATTGAGGTCTTATGACATGAAATGATCGGTCTGTGCAAGAAACTGAACATTATTTACAACATAATTACCTGTAATCCAAAGCCTTAGGCAAATGGGGAAATTCAAATCTTTTCTGCAAACTGGTTAGAATCTTTTCACTTCACTAGTTTATTTGATCACACAATGATGCAACGTATAATTATACGTATGTTTATATTACTAAGCACCCAATAATGATGTAAAATGTAGATGTTTTACATGTCTAAAGCATATAAAGTGAATAAACTAGTCTTCATCAGCCCAACTTTTTGCATAAACAATGAGAAACCATAAAAACCTTAATCTCGCCCCTTCGTTCAAGTGTTTAAGTCAACAAGGACCAGGACCAGGTTGAGTAAATTAACAGCAAACTTTTATTTTTGGGTGAACTGTTGGGTTAAAGATTTCCTCAACACAGAATGATATGAGAACATATCACAGTTGTTTGTAATCTCTGTTTCAAGAGTGACCTACAAATTGTTTAAATGGGGAAAACTCACCTCCATAGCAGATAAAAGGCTGCCGTACATCACAGCTGTATTGAGCCCATTTCCCAGAATCGGTTGTTGACATGCCAACACAGGCAGCAGATCCTGAAATCATGGATGGTTGATTCGCTGCCCAGTATCTAAAGAAGTGGTTCCATTGATTAGACCATCCAAAAGAGTCCAGAAACAGACCAATCCAGAGTGATGATTCATTACGGATCAGATTCAGCTGCTCTGGGCTGCTGATACTCGCCAAATCGGTGTGGTGTTGTCTGCAGTAACTCTGAGCATCTCTCCACGTCATAGCAGTCTCAGTAACTACAAAACCAGCGCTGTCTGTTCAGAAACACAAGATAGGGACCAGCCCTCAGTCAAGGAATAGCTAAAGTTAAAAAAACAAACTCAAACTCAGAGGACTTACCATTGAAACACACAAATGGGAGAACGCTGCTGCAGCTCTCATCATACCAGCTGCCATTAAAACTCCTCACACACTCGCCATCACCATTTGGTTCTCCTGGACCCCACATACCGTCCTGGGAGATTGCGCTGTCTCCTATAGACCAGATCCAGCGTTTCACTCCCACTGCATTGAGACCTATCCATACTGAACCACTGTATCCAGAATCCACTGTGTTTACCAGCCTTCTCACATCATACATGGTTATAACAGCAGCCATTTCAGTGAATCTTGCTCTGCAGTATCTCACAGCATCTGCCCGTGTCATACTTTGGTTCACAAAGTGGTACACAGGTACAGAAGCCCTAGGCCCTTTATGAGGAAAATGAAAGTATTTTGTAAAAATCATAGATACTTAGAGATATAAATATCACAGAGATATAATCATGATTAAAGTCTATGTGTCAAAAAATCATAATTGCCCTGAAACAAATTGTGTTTTCACGAGCAATGCATGAAAGCCAATGAAATTATAGAGGAAAATACGTAAAGGTAACAGACTGAATATACAGTCAACTGACCAACACACTCTCATGGCAATTAGTAACTATTTCACTTTTTGTATTCGTGCTTTCCGTATATTTTTGTGTAATAATGAACTTGGAAAATAGTTAAGCTTTCTTATGACATTGTGTTGTTCAGAACTGATTATAAAGGTAGCGTTCTAATTTTAAGTCTATATTTTTGATAGTTATCAGCATATTGTTGTGCTGGTAATCACAATCAATGTTAAATATAGTAATGCACAAACTAAACAGAACTTAACATGGATACATGAGTCGTTCTGTCTAACACGATCTAATTTGTTAGATGCTCACATCCATGGCAGATAAAAGGACTCTGTAGATCACATCTGTATTGAGCCCATCTGCCAGAATTGGTTCTTGACATGCCAACACAGTCACCAGATTCTGATGGTTGACCACTCTCAGATGGTTGACCTGGTGCCCAGTGTCTGAAGAAGTTGATAAATTTATCAGACCATTCCCAAGAGTCCAGGAACAGACCAATCCAGATGTACCATCCAGATAGAATAATCTTAGTTATCTTGTCATTTTCCACAGAGTTGTGGATGGTGGGCAGATCTGTGTAATACTGTCTGCAGTAGCTCTGAGCATCACTCCAGGTTTTAGCAGATTTTATTAGGTATGTATTATTTCCTATTGAGAGATGCAAAGAAAAAAAAATCAGTTTTGCAGCTCTTCTTTCTCAGCTTCAAATATGCATTTATCATCTTACAAAAACTCACCAGTGTAACATGTAAAATATCGTAAATTGTAGCATGGCATATCATGCCATAATCCGGAATAGGTTGATACACAATATTCACCCTCATTTGGCTGTCCTGAAGCCCAGTTATAGTACTCAGAAGTTGTGTTTTCTCCATTAGACCAACCCCAGCGTTTCTGTGTTGCCTTCTTCAGTCCAATCCACACTGATCCACTGTATCCAGCATCCACTATACTTATTAGCCTGTTCACATCACCCATGTTGTCTAAAGTAGCCAGATCAGTGTACTTCGATCTGCAGTAACTCTGAGCCTCTGGCCACGACATTCTCGCATTTATATAGTAGTATGGACGACAAAGAGCAGAACTCCAGAAGAGCCCTGTTAACATCAAGTGTTAAACCATCTGTGAACACATCATCATAAATACAGATTACAAATGACCACACCAACCTGACAGCAGAAGCAGCACAAACAGACTCGCATCCATGACTGCTGATACAGATCCTCTCTGCTATAATAAGGGATGATTAAACACGTTTTCACTGTCATAGGTCTGCAGGAAGCAAATACATAAAGTACCGTCCTTAGACATCACACAGTCTGGAAGTTTCTTGGTCTAGTGAGATCTAATCACAAGAACACACAGGATTAAAGGCAGAGACTTTTTTTCAAAGTGGCTTAGGTGTTATTCAAGCTACATCATACAGTGCATTTAACCAGTTTATGCATTCCCTGGGAAATTAAACCCATGACTTTGGTGTTGTTAGTGACATGATCTACTGTTTAATCTACAGGAACAAAGAGCCAATGTACTGTGAATATTATTGGTTCTTGTTATATTATATACTTGTATACTATTAAATGTTTAATTCAGTGTGTTACTTGTTTCTTAGTAATTCATTGTCAAATTGCAACCTAAGAATCAAACCAAATTGCACTATTATCATTTAAATTTCAGAATGAGCATCAGAATAAGATGGGTCTTCACCGTAATATGGTTTTCGGTTTGAGGTCTAAACACGCACACACACAAACTACATGCTGATTTTTGTGATGACAAGATGTTAGTAATTTTCATATTCAAACAGCTCATTTTCATTTTTGCATGTCTTATCTCATCACTGGACAAAGCATCTTGGGCAAAAAAGATAATCTTGAAGATATCTTGCCACTAGAGTCAAACACAAAATACTAACAACTGTAACAGTTAAGGAGACGATTAAGTGTTGAAACACAGTTTGTTTCAAATGTCTGTAACAAAGAAAAATCATTAACATTTTAGATATTGTGTATGAATATACTCTGGAAATCAATTTTACTTCCCTATCACCACCCCAACACCTATTTCAGCTTTAACAATTTATTTAAAAAAAGAATTAAGTGAGCAGCATGTAAAAATAATTTCTGAAGGATCATGTGACACTGAAGACTCAAGTAAAAGCTACTGAAAATTAAACTTTGCATCTCAGGAATAAATTGCATTTTAAAATGTATTAAAATAGAAATTAGTTATTTTCATTTGTAATAATATTTCACAATATTACTGTTTTTATTGCTTTTTTTATTGAATAAATGCAGTCTTGGTGAGCATAAGAGACTTTTTTCCAGAACATTAAAAAAATCATAATTATTCCAAACCTTTGACTCATAGTACACTCTTAAAAATAAAGGTGCTTCACAATGCCATAGAAGAACCCTTTTTGTCTAAATGGTTTGATAAAGAACCTTTAACATCTGAAGAACCTTTCTGTTTCACAAAAGGTTCTTTGTGGTGAAAGAAGGTTCTTCAGATTATAAAAAGGTAAGAAAGAGATGGTTCTTTAAAGAACCTGTGACTGCATGGTTCTTTGTGGAACCACAAATGGTTCTTTTATGGCATCGCTATGAAGAACCTTTTAAATAACCTTTATTTTTAAGATTGCAAATTATGCTGATTCAGATGCTACCAATTCTGTCATTTAACACCCATTAAATTATGGTAGATGTGAAATTGTCATTTCTTACCTCAGTTTTTTTTTGTAAATCCTTTACATTTTTACCCAGAGGCTTAATGGGTAAAAATGTACAACTGCTTCTGTAACTCATATACATGGTCATATACATCTAGAAAAATGACATCACAACACTCTCTGGTTATTTCAGGTAACCCTGCCCCTAAATGGCAAGTAAAACAAAACAAGTCACTTTACATGTTCTTCTTGAGTTCTAGGCTACAGCAGAATAAACTGAAAAGTGGACCAGACCTTTAGCTGTTTCAAGCAAATCCCCTGCCCCTCTCCTGTGTGTTTATTAGATGCTTCCAGCTCTCACACATTAAAACAAGACATATTTATTTCAGATTCCTTCAAATCAGCCTGGAACAGAAAGTGAACAATTACAGAAACGTGTGACACAGAATCTGACTCTCCTAAACACAACAACACATTGTTAACATTTACATCTAGCCTACTTCGTTACCTAAAGAACACTGCTGCATTACATGCTTTTGCTAACATGCATATGTTACAGAATCTAATTTTGTAGATCAGTGAATCTCTCTCTCTGCAGTAACTGCAGTAACAATTATACATTTACATATTGGTACTGACGAGAATAACCAGAACAGCTCCAAAAGAGCCCTGTTAAAATCAGCATGTTAATGGAGCCTTATGTGAACACATCATAAATACTGATTACAAATGGCCACACCAACCTGACAGCAGAAGCAGAAGACTCCGGTCCGACTGATAATACTTCCACCTGCCGGCTGAAACAGGTACTGTAGGAGAAGGCCGGCACTTTATGGCTCTCTGTACAGCTGTACAGTTTATGTAAATCCACTTGGGTTTCAGAGGGTTTTTTTTAGTTGTTGTTGTTGTTCTTCTTCTTCTGTGTTTGCTTCATTAATACATGTATTCTTTTCTTTTTTACGCCGACTATTGGTACATCTAATCTAATTAAAAAAGCGATATATATATATATATATATATATATACACACATATATATAGCCACATCACCACCTTGAGTGTGCATTATTTTCTAATAATTCAACAGCCCATCCTTAGTTATTATTTACTACTATTATTTATGAGTAACCATGAGCACCCTCATGATGGACTTCCGTTTGGGCATTTCCAGTGTTGCCAAGTCCACAGTTTTTCCGCAGAAATTGGGCTACTTTACCACTGTTGAGGCGGGTTGTTTTTCATGTTAGCGGGTTGAAGCAACCCCAATAATGTGATATTTAGCCTCTCAAAACGCGATTGGGCTAATTTTGAGTAACCAATTGTGCGGGTTTGGTTGTGAAAACCTGGCAACCCTGGTGTTCTCGTGTTCCATCTCCAGAGAAATCCATGTTAAAACGAGTAAAAAAGATCGACTGAATTAATTAAACTGAAACTTTTTCAATATATCCAAATATAAAATGTGCGCAGGGTTAAGCTATGCTGCTATTGGCTGCCAGAGTTCGGCGCTATATGCCTTGCATAAATGATGACAAAGGAAAATGAACATGGCTTGAGTTAAAATACCTTGTGTAAAATAATAAAATAATTTGTTAAAATAATGTGTGCTCCAACCATTTTTGTGGACAAAATCCCGCGAACTTCGTCCCAATCAGGAGCTGTATGTGTGCACCCTATCTGTTTTTAATGCAGCTAACCTGGCGTCTTCATGCCATCTACGCATCTTTAAAATAAGCCTATGCTTATTAGATGGCGCTTTTCAAAGCACTGTATTTTGTGGCCGTCTGGTGGTCATATGATAAACTGCGCCAGGTTCGCTTCTTTTTTTTTAACAAAACACTGAAACAGTCTTGTCACGTGATTCATTAGCAATTACTTTAGCAAATACATTTCCATGGCTAGTGCCACACTCCAGACAAACATAACCAGTATGGCATGTTTTGATGTATGAAACAGGATAAGCATTGTGCATTTCAAGAATTAGTAAATATCCAAGTTTACACCAAAAGTAATAAATAATAGGCTAAATGCATAAAGTTTTATCTACTTTATTATCTAAATTACTGTTTCAGAATCTCCTGAACACACAGAGAAGGAGTTATTTTCATGAGAGAGTAAACTTTTTTGAAGGGCTGCTACAAAGCGAAATAATTCATAAAAGTTGAATGTCCACACTTCAGTTTTGCAAAGCAAATGCTATTTTCAACATATCGAGGATTAAAGTTACTATATTAAATCAGTCATCAATTTGAAAAGAAAAACACAAAAACTAATTTCAAATTTTGACATGTCTATGCATCACCTGAATATGAACATTATGAGAATTGTCATCATGATGATTTTAGTGAAAACATTTACTTTCAAAATTATATTAAATGGTAAGTTTAGAAAAGAAAAAATCATAAGAAAAATAATTTGACAATCATTTCCAATAAACATATTATATACTATCACAACCGATGTTGTTCATATAATGAATAATGCTACTACAACTACTACTGAACTAACAGTTCATTAAAACAATCTACTTTAACTAATAGTCCAAAGAGTACTGCTTTTTGCATGCACTAAAAGTTGAAGTTGCTCTAGGTTTTCTCTCCTGATGAAACACCTCTCCACCTTCCTCCCTTCTCCAACTTAATTTTCTGTCATTTCCCAGCCCCATTCTCTTTAGCTTTTTACTTATCTGGAGGATCAGCAAGAAAGAATCAAATAAAACCTAATAACAGCAGCAATATGAAATGAGAGAAATCAGACAAAGCTATATGGTGTTATGAATGTTTGTCATGGCACAGTTATTCATTTAGAATTTGACAATGAAACTGAACTCTGGCAGATACAAACCTCATTCAGAATGGTCGTCTGTAGTGCAGGATTATTCAATGTGCATTTTTCATCACAGGACAATTTCACTCTGACAATCTGTTTTGTATATAACTTGTCATCTACAGAAATGCAGAGTTAAAGTCACCCTCAACACACACATACACAGAAGCAAATAAAGATTTCGCAGTCTGTTCCGAGAGTGACCTACTGCACAAATATCTTGTACGAATGGGGGAAACTCACCTCCATAGCAGATAAAAGGCTGCCGAACATCACAGCTGTGTTGAGCCCATTTCCCAGAATCGGTTGTTGACATGCCAACACAGTTACCAGATCCTGAAATCATGGATGGTTGATCTGCTGCCCAGTATCTAAAGAAGTGGTTCCATTGATTAGACCATCCAAAAGAGTCCAGAAACAGACCAATCCAGAGTGATGATTCATTAGGAATCAGATTCAGCTGCTCTGGGCTGCTGATACTCGCCAAATCGGTGTGGTGTTGTCTGCAGTAACTCTGAGCATCTCTCCACGTCATAGCAGTCTCAGTAACTATAAAACCAGTGCTGTCTGTTCAGAAACACAAGATAAGGACTAGCCCCCAGTCAAGGATCAGCTAAAGTAAAAAAAAAAAACTAAATCAAACTTAAAGGACTTACCATTGAAACACACAAATGGAAGAACGCTGCTGCAGCTCTCATCATACCAGCTTCCATTAAAACTCTTCACACACTCGCCATCACCATTTGGTTCTCCTGGACTCCACATGCCGTCCTGGGAGATTGCGCTGTCTCCCATAGACCAGGTCCAGCGTTTTGCTCCCACAAAAGAGAGACCTATCCATACTGAACCACTGTATCCAGGATCCACTGTACTTACCAGCCTTCTTACATCACTCATGTTCATAACAGTGGCCATTTCAGTAAATCTCTTTCTGCAGCAGCTCAGACCATCCTGCCAAGTCATGCTTTGGTTCACAAAGTGATACACTGGTACTAAAGGCCTGGGACCTTTAGAAGAGAAATGACAAGATTGTAAATATCATTACATTTTAAAATGTAAAACAAAAACATATCGTATAGAGGAAACTATGTAAAGGTAACAGACAAAATATACAGTAGAGTGAATATATGTGATTCCCGTCTGTGAAAACCCAGCTGAAGTGTCATAATCTAATTCTGAAATTTGTGTTTATTGCTGTAAATGATAGATAATATCAATGGATTTGAGATACAGTTCTATAATTTTCAAAAAAATTAATGATTTTATTGACATTATGTTTTATTATTTTGTGCAACAAAAAAAAAATTGAGGTTCTCATTACATTTGGTTCAGAAACTTCTTTTCTATCATAGAAATGAACAGACATTAATATCAATCCACACGAGTGAAAATAAGGTCATCCCAGTTGAAAAAAAAACAAACTTTCAGAATGTTCTTAAAATGCTATTTTAATAATAACCTTATATAAATAATTTCAGTAATTCCCCCAATTCATTTCAATGTTTTTGTGCTTTTTAGACATGCACATAATAATAAATAGTCCTGTTTTAAAAAATGTTTAATATATTACTGAAAATGGGAGAATCTATGCTTGTGTGTTATATGGCACATAGTTAGGATAATTATGGTTCAAATGTGTTGCAGTTTTAAACATAAGCGTCTCTTTACATCGGAATTTCTCAAAAACATAATTTTCTAAATCCGAAATTAGGCAAATCTTTGACATGGCCTAATATAAGCTCTTAATATTAAAGATATCAAGGTTATATTTAAATAATTAATGTTCCTTTGTATTCATACATTCATTCATAATGCACCTTAATGCTTTTAATATGTTTTCGTATAATAAAATGGTATGAATTAATACAAAATCACCAACTGGGAAAATAGTTACTCAGTCATAGCTTTGATGATTATAAAGAGAGCGTTTTTTGCTCTCTTTCTCTAAGTTATTTAATTTTTGACAGTTATCAGTGTATTGTTGTGCTGATAAACAATCACAGCTGAAAACAGAAATGCACAAAATAACAGAACAGAACAAGGGGAAATGATAGTCATTCTGTCTAACATGATCTAATTTGTTAGCCACTCACCTCCATGGCAGACAAAAGGACTCTTCAGATCACAGCTGTATTGAGCCCATCTGCCAGAATTGCTTCTTGACATGCCAACACAGTCACCAGATCCTAAACTCTGGGTTGGTTGACCTGCTGCCCAGTGTCTGAAGAAGAAGATCCATTTATCAGACCATTCCCAAGAGTCCAGGAACAGACCAATCCAAACGCACCATTGAGAAAAAAACATTGTATTTATCTTGTCATTTTCCACAGAGTTGTGGACGGTGGGAAGGTCTGTGTGATACTGTTTGCAGTAGCTCTGAGCATCACTCCAGTTTTTATTAGTTTGTATTAGGTATGTATTATTACCTATTGAAGAGAGAAAAAAAATCAGTTTGCAGTTCTTTCCCAGTTAAACAATTTATTTATCATTTTACAAGAACTCACTGTAATAGCATGTAAAATATAGTAAATGGCTACATGGCAGATCTTTCCAAGTCCTGGAACAAGTAGCTACACAATCTCCATCCCCATCTGGCTGTGCTGAAGCTGAATCCCAGTTATAGTACTCAGAAGCTGTGTTTTCTCCATTAGACCAACCCCAGTGTTTCTGTGTCCCCCTCTTCAGTCCAGTCCACACTGATCTACTGTATCCAGCATCCACTATATTTATTAGCCTGTTCACATCACCCACTCTGAGCCTCTGGCCATGACATTCTCGCATTTATATAGTTGTACTGCCGAGAAACAACAGAACTGTTCCAGAAGAGCCCTGTTAAAATCAACATGTTAAACAATCTGTGAACACATCATCATAAATACAGATTACAAATAACCACACCAACCTGACAGCAGAACCAGCACAAACAGATTCCCATCCATGACGGCACACAGCACAGATCCACTCTGCTGGATTACAATAATATAGGATCAAACATACATTTTCTGTCACAGCTCTTCATGAAGTTACACCGAATGCGAGCGGTGCGGCGCGTCACCACAAAATACTATAGAACCCATTGCATCCGACACCGCGACGCGTGTTAAAAGGTATCTTTTCCATGTTGATCTCAGTTTTTGTCCTGATCAGCTGTGACAACAAGCAGGGGTTTCTATTTTAGAAACGGTTTCTATTTTTTTGCGACGTCGCGGCTGGAACAAGAACATACAAACTATGACAGTGATAATCTCAAATACGGATTATGTGCTTTCTTCAGTGTTAAAAGTGTATAATGTGAGTTTGAATATCATTTAGCCATCGCGATTTTTGATTAGCTAAAACACAGGTTTAAAGGCAGATACATTTATTCAGAGTGACTTCATGTTATTCAATCTACAGCACACTGCACTTGTTCCTATGACTTTGGTGTTGTTAGTGAATGACTGACATAATCTACTATGTCAAGAATAAAGAGTTGCTGTATTATTATTATTGTTGTTCTTATTTGATTGTGATATTCTTCATTTGTAAGTTAATAAGGATAGAAGTGTCTAATAAACAAATGTATGCCTTGTTCAGGTTAGTGATGTCAAATCTTTGAAAAAGTGCACAGATTCTGTGTGAATCAAACTTTCAAAGATTACTGGTATGCATTTTACAAGAAAATACTATTTCATTTTTTCTATTCCAAAATTTCAAGTAAGTAACTGTGAAATTACCACAGATTCGTTCATATTAGCCAGAAACTAAAGAGAACCACTATAGAATCCTCTGATTCAGAGTCTGACCCACCTGAACAACCAATGTTATACTTCTTTTGTCATTTAAACATCAGAATGAGATGGGAAAGTTCAGTCCATAATTTGGCTTTTGGCTTCATGCAAGTGTAACACACCCCACATACACAAATGCTGACTTTTGCACTGACAAGATGTGAATAATAAGACGTGAATAATTTTCATATTCAAATAGCTCATTTTCTTTTCTGCATGTCTCATCTCATTAATGGAAAAGCATCTTGGGCATAAAAAGATAATCTTAAAGATATCTTGACACCACAGTTTAGCACAAAAAACAACAACAACAAAAAAAAAAACACAGTTCTAAAAAGAATCACTTTCCCCATGCCAGTCAATTCCTTGGCACAATCAGGAGCATGCCATTATTATTACTATTGTGTTGTTGTTTAGAGGAGACAAAAGTGTTACAGAACAGTTCATTTAAATGTCTGTAACAAAAACAGAACTTTTTCATTTTTAAATTTTCT